>NC_069506.1:352450327-352532827 GCF_027579735.1 Bombina bombina | reverse complement strand
TGTACTGTTATTTGTATGTGTACTGTTATTTGTATGTGTACTGTTATATGTATGTGTACTGCTATTTGTAGGTGTACTGCTATTTGTAGGTGTACTGTTATTTGTATGTGTACTGCTATTTGTATGTGTACTGCTATTTGTATGTGTACTGTTATTTGTATGTGTACTGTTATTTGTATGTGTACTGCTATTTGTATGTGTACTGCTATTTGTATGTGTACTGCTATTTGTATGTGTACTGCTATTTGTATGTGTGCTGCTATTTGTATGTGTACTGTTATTTGTATGTGTACTGTTATTTGTATGTGTGCTGCTATTTGTATGTGTACTGCTATTTGTATGTGTACTGTTAATTGTATGTGTACTGCTATTTGTATGTGTACTGTTATATGTATGTGTACTGTTATTTGTATGTGTACTGCTATTTGTATGTGTACTGCTATTTGTATGTGTACTGTTATTTGTATGTGTACTGTTATTTGTATGTGTACTGCTATTTGTATGTGTACTGTTATTTGTATGTGTACTGATATTTGTATGTGTACTGCTATTTGTATGTGTACTGCTATTTGTATGTGTACTGTTATATGTATGTGTACTGTTATTTGTATGTGTACTGCTATTTGTATGTGTACTGCTATTTGTAGGTGTACTGTTATATGTATGTGTACTGTTATTTGTATGTGTACTGCTATTTGTATGTGTACTGCTATTTGTAGGTGTACTGTTATATGTATGTGTACTGTTATTTGTATGTGTACTGCTATTTGTATGTGTACTGTTATTTGTATGTGTACTGTTATTTGTATGTGTACTGTTATTTGTATGTGTACTGCTATTTGTATGTGTACTGTTATTTGTATGTGTACTGCTATTTGTATGTGTACTGCTATTTGTATGTGTACTGCTATTTGTATGTGTACTGTTATTTGTATGTGTGCTGCTATTTGTATGTGTACTGTTATTTGTATGTGTGCTGCTATTTGTATGTGTACTGTTATTTGTATGTGTGCTGCTATTTGTATGTGTACTGTTATTTGTATGTGTACTGTTATTTGTATGTGTGCTGCTATTTGTATGTGTACTGTTATTTGTATGTGTGCTGCTATTTGTATGTGTACTACTATTTGTATGTGTACTGTTATTTGTATGTGTGCTGCTATTTGTATGTGTACTGTTATTTGTATGTGTGCTGCTATTTGTATGTGTACTGTTATTTGTATGTGTGCTGCTATTTGTATGTGTACTGTTATTTGTATGTGTGCTGCTATTTGTATGTGTACTGTTATTTGTATGTGTACTGTTATTTGTATGTGTGCTGCTATTTGTATGTGTACTGTTATTTGTATGTGTACTGTTATTTGTATGTGTACTGTTATATGTATGTGTACTGTTATTTGTATGTGTACTGTTATTTGTATGTGTACTGTTATTTGTATGTGTGCTGCTATTTGTATGTGTGCTGCTATTTGTATGTGTACTGCTATTTGTATGTGTACTGTTATTTGTATGTGTACTGCTATTTGTATGTGTACTGTTATTTGTATGTGTACTGCTATTTGTATGTGTACTGTTATTTGTATGTGTACTGTTATTTGTATGTGTGCTGCTATTTGTATGTGTACTGTTATTTGTATGTGTACTGTTATTTGTATGTGTGCTGCTATTTGTATGTGTACTTTTATTTGTATGTGTGCTGCTATTTGTATGTGTACTTTTATTTGTATGTGTGCTGCTATTTGTATGTGTACTTTTATTTGTATGTGTACTGTTATTTGTATGTGTGCTGCTATTTGTATGTGTACTGTTTATTCACCTTTTTTTGTGCCTAACACGATTCCGGTTTTTACAACTTAAATTCAATGTAATTATTTTACATTGCTGTGTGAAGGCATCTCACTCTTTCATGCAGACATATGATGCTCCTTAGCAAGATGTAAAATTTGCCTTTAGTTCACCCATCATATATAGCACTGACTGATCATTTTAGATCATCTCACATGAGCAGAGCACTTACTAAAACTACTGAGTAAGTTGCACGTATACCATTAGCAAAGTATATACCGATTTAACATTGATAAGAAACTGCCCAACCACCTCTTGATCCATCTAATTTATTTTTTCATGTTTGTCAGAACTTGTTCCTGCAATAAAATTAATTCAATCCATTTATCCATTTAGTCCCTGGCATGCCGCAACTACCCACTGTATGGAGATAATAAATCTTGCACAAGAACATGCATATTGACATGAAAAGGCTGACATAATTCAAGATATATAGATTTACAAGACGAGAATTAATCTGCGGAGGCAATTTGGGATGCAGAAAGGAAAACTGCATGAAACCCTTGGGACACTTGGTAAAAAAGCAACAAAAATACAAGAAACTCTTCTAGTTCTCTGTCAGACATCAGTGGAATTTCCCACAAGTCTCATCATTAATTAGAGGAATTACAGCTACCACAAATAACTCTCAGACGTGATGTTTTCTCACATCTCCTTCTCATATAAAAGTTAATTAACTCCCCCTGCACTTTGGGTGCTGCTGCCTAAAATTTCCTGGGCCATAAAAATATTTACAAAGACTAAACATGTCTGCTTTTTTTTGTCAAAATGTATTCATCACTGAATGTTATACATTATATCCATTTGTTTTTGTAATCCACACAAATGTATTAGGGTCACTTGTCTCTAATTATGTAAATTATCCTTATTGTGTTCAAACCATGGCTGAAAAATGGGTGAGATTTAGCAGTCTATTCATGTGTTTACATGCAAACAGGTGTATAATATGTATTAATACATTCCGCTTCTGGTGAACCGCAGCCGTCCCACAGTCTCTCCCAAGGTCTGTGTGAATAGATCAGGTGTGCTAGCTGGAGGTCGCTGGTTCAGCTTGTATCAGCCGTTGGTATCTTCCTTTCCTTCCTTCCTCGGTTGTATAACTCTAGGTGCTGAAATATCAGACAATACACCATACAAAGGTGAATATCTACTCACAGTGTATATTGCAGGTTACCGGCTCCTTCCCAATATGAAAAGACAATATCACAGATTCAGTAAAAAAGTTTGCTTTGCTTTGGTTTGTAAAGCACTTTTATTGCTCTTGAGAAAGACGGCTGGGACCGTTGAAACGATTTTGCGTTGAGCCAAATAAAGACAAACTTTTTTACTGAATCTGTGATATTGTCTTTTCATATTGGGAAGGAGCCGGTAACCTGCAATATACACTGTGAGTAGATATTCACCTTTGTATGGTGTATTGTCTGATATTTCAGCACCTAGAGTTATACAACCGAGGAAGGAAAGGAAGATACCAACGACTGATACAAGCTGAACCAGCGCCTCCAGCTAGCACACCTGATCTATTCATGTGTTTAACCTGTTAGATACAATAAAGTAGAGTCGCAGCACCACAGGCAGATAGCTGCACATCACCTTAGGGTCACTGCCCTGGACCCCAATATAATGATACAAAAATAGGCAGCAAGGTGACAGCAGACCTATTTAATAACAGGCTGTCTGTTCTTGACTACTGATATATTATTAAATAGTTCTGCTCTCACCTTGCTGCCTATTTTTGTATCTAAATTAGTGCAGTTACCAGTTGTGGGTCCGTCAACTGATTAATGGAGATGGGGGGCAAAAGTTTATCCTTACTGTGCCATGAAAGTATATGAATGTAGGTGTTCTGTTCGTGCAGTTAGGCTTTGGTGGTGTGACTGGCAGCCCAAGGGTTTGTCTTGGCAGAAGAAAAATTAGAGGGGCTAATTGGTCTCCTTAGCATGAGGTAGTGAAACCTGAAAAACAGCTGTATGAGGATCTGGGCTAATAATAAAAGGGGGATCTGGAGGTAATAGTGGTAGGTGCCAGAGGTTAATAGTGGTACAGCACGAAGTTTTAAAAAATAGTGGCTCATGGGTTAAAAGTGATAGAAAAGACAGAGTTAATTATATGACAAGGTTATAGTGTGTCATAGTTAATAGCAATATGGTGCCACGGGTTTGTAATAAAAGGGGTGCTAGTGTTTAAAGAACAGGGGGTCTGATGTGGTTAGGGTTGTGATGGAAGGATAAGGCATAGCTAAGGCTGATTACAGCATAGGAAGTCACAGTTAAAGTTAAATGAGATTGTGGTCCAAGAGGTAGGGGCTAATTGCAGTGGGGAAAACTTATGGTTAGGGACAATGTGGTGAAGGGTTGCGGTAGGGCTACAGTTGTAGTAGGTGGTACAACAGATTATAAACTCCCATACTATATTAAGATAAAACCCAATGCTTTTCACTCCTAACCAAGCTGACCATTACACCAAGTATATAGAGCAGATCTTTTGTATTACCCCTGAAAAAGTACACTCTGAATATATGGGATCATGATTCTATGGTGCATATAAAATACTAGAATTTAACCCTGTTGAAGATATCATCCCTGCTAGAGTAAATGGCATTTGGAAAAAGGGGATTACCTTCCAAATGTATAGCTTATTACATAGCAACATAGTAGATGCGGTTGAAAAAACACAGAAGTCCATCAAGTTAACCTATGCAAATCTACTTACAAAAAAGATCCAGTTGAGCTTAAATTAATACCATTAAAAAGGTGACCCATTTAATACTAGCAATTATATCCCTGAATTTTGCTTCTAGTCAGAAATGTATCCAAACCATTTTTAAATGTATCTAGGGTATTGGCATTCACTACCTCCTTTGCTAATGAGTTCCACAATTTTATTGCTCTTACAGTGAAAAAACGTTTGTTGCATGAGATTAAATCTCCTTTCCTCCAACCTTAAATTGTGACCTCCGGTCACAAACAATTTTCTTGGAATAAACATAGCTTCTGCCATCTCTGTATATGGGCCTTGGATATATTTATATAAAGTAATCATGTCACCTCTCAAGCATATTTTTTTAGAGAAAACAGACCCAATTTGGCTAGCCTCTCCTCATAGCTTAAATTCTCCATTCCCCTTATTAGCTTTGTGGCCCTTCTCTGAAACTTTCTAGGTCTGCAATGTCTTTTTTTTTAGATCAGTCCCCAGAACTGCACTCAATACTCAAGGTGAGAATCGTGGTGATTCAATAATCAATGGGATGACTAAAAAAACCCTGGTACCTCCCTAGAACACCCTAAAACTAATCTTTATAATTCCTGAATTTTTCACCAGAAGAAGAATATGTTTTCTGGAGACTTTTATTTGTGAATTACTTCACTTTAATGTCAACATTTAAGCTTTTAGTATTTTTACTCTTGAAAGTTCCATATTGTGCTATAAACCCTTTCAGAACATCAGAAATCTTATCAGAACCATTGAGGGCTGGATTACGATTGGAGAGCTATTTAGCGCTTTTGCTAGAGCACTAATTGCGCTAAAAGTAAACATAGTCGGGTTGTGCTGGTATTATGAGTTCAAAGTAAAAAGTTATCATGCTCAATCTAACCTGAAGCGTGCAAAAAGCCGAACTTACAATATAGCGTGCAGGATAACTAATTCCCCCAGAAAAAAGTGGGGAGAAAATCACCCAACTTGCATGCAATCCTGATCACATATTCTCATGTGCACTACCCCAACATGAAAATATGAATATTTCACATTCCAACGTTCTTCACATACAAGAATTTGTTCTCTTTATTCATAAATACACATTTCTACATATATCTGATGGTAATTTGGTACAATATATATATATATATAGATAGATATTATAGGTATAGATATATAAAGATATATATATATATATATATATATATATATATTTATACACACATTATTATAGGTATAGATATATACAGATATATATATATATATATTATAGGTATAGATATATACAGATATATATATATATATATATATATATATATATATAGATAGATAGATAGATAGATAGATAGATATAATAGGTATAGATATATATATATATATATATATTATAAGTATTATAGGTATAGATATATACAGATATATATATATTGGTGAACAGAGGCACTCTCCGTTTGGTGAAAAAATAGGTGCTTTTATTCTTATCACATTAGAATAAACGTTTTCGGGCTGTGATGCCCGTCATCAGACTCCTGTGATTACAAACAGTGTAAAAGTGTTATTACCTGACAGAGGCCTAAATAGCCCTCGAGCTGTCCTGGACACCACCGGCCCCTCCGCTGCCGCACCGGAATACAGGAAGTGACGCATAAGCGTCTGACGTCATCACGTCGGTTACAGTGGCGCCCGGACTGCTCCTGGAAGGCAATAGAAAAATATTACAACAGTGCATATAATAGTGATTACTTTCAATGACATATAGTGTACATATCAATAAGTGACAAAACATGTAGGGATGATTGTGTGTTATATCATATAAATTAAGTAATGTGAAAGTACTCATATATGGTGAGTGGTGTATATTACTATAAAAAGGGTTAAAATTAAAATATAGTCTGTAAGGAGGCTTGTTATGGCAAATATTCTCTTCATATTCAGCCAATATTTCTAATATGTAGGGCTTGGACATTATATTGATTAGTAATACTATGTTAGGAGAACAAGTACATTATTGCCCCATATCTGGTAAGAATTAAACAAAAAGAAAAAATACCATCATAAACACCGGATGACATGTACCACTACCCATGTAGTTTATCTCCTGCATTGTGTATGTGGCATATTCTATGTGGGGAAAACAGAAGATGACCTGCGTACCAGAATGGCCAATCACAGGTCATCAATACGGATTGCCATTGAAAAGGGGACTTCAGAGCAACCAGTTGCTCGACATTTCGCACAGGCGGGCCATACGGTCAAGGACTTGAAATACACCCTCATTTACCATGTACCCCCCTCCCCTAGAGGAGGTGACAGGGGACGAAGATTGCTACAATTGGAAGCAAAATGGACCTTTGAATTGGGTACTCTGACACCAGGGGTCTAAACACCCATCTGGCGTAGTTACTTGTAAACCAAATTACTCTTAAGATAGTATAAATACCATCATAACTGTCAGGTTAGGAAATGTCCAGAAGAAGACCTAAATGCTAGGGCGAACTTAAACAACACCCTTGCACTCTGAGTTTAATCCAGGACGTGACCCTACGACAACCTCCAAAAAACAAAGTACTCACGATATGGAGCAGGGTTAGCCTGTGCCAAAGTAATTCATGATATAAGCCAGATAGACTTCTGAATAAGGAACTGGTTTCAGGAAATGTCTTCCACAGAATCAGGAGAGCAGGGATAGTCCACTTATACTCAGACAGAAGAAGGGTAAAACAGGAAACAGTTAATAATGCAGGAGTAGGTAATTTGTTATCTGGCAGTCTGAGGGTTAACACTGTGTAGACAATCTTTGCAGAGTATGCAACAGGTAATCAGGAAGTTTGAGGGTTAACACTGAGTAGACAGTCTTTGCAGAGTTTGCAACAGGTAATCAGGCAGTTTGAGAGTTAACACTGTGTAGACAGTCTTTGCAGAGTATGCAACAGGTAATCAGGCAGTTTGAGGGTAAACACTGTGTAGTCAGAACTTGCAGAATTAACAACATGTAATCAGGTAGTTTGAAGGTTAACACTGTGTTGTCAGAACTTGCAGAGATAGCAACAGGTAAGCTGGTAGTTTGAAGGTTAACACAGATTAATCAGTACTTGTTGAGATTGGCAACAGGATATCAAGCAGTTTGAAGGTTTACACTGAATAATTGTATTTGCAGAGTTTGGAAACAGGTAAACATGCAGATTGAAGGTTACACAGAAATAACAGTATTTGAATAGTTTGGCAGAAAACAGAGTAGTCAGTATTTGCAGGGTTTGCAGCAGGTAAACAGGAAGTTTGAAAGTTTCATAAAACAAACAGTATTTGCATTGTTTGGAGACAGGTAATCAGGAGGTTGAAGGTTAATCCAGCATAGTAAATCCTTGAAGAGATTGGCAACAGAAAAGCAGCAGTTAGAGAGAATCCTCAGAGAATTCCTATCAGAAGCACAAAGTTAAACAAACAAACGGGCACTGGAGAAACAGGAAGCTCAGAATAAAAAGCCTGGTTGTGACATCATCAGGAAGGGGTGGCTCAGACACCTGTCAATCAAGCACACAGAGAGGACTGCAGAGCTTCCCAGCAGCCGAGCGTGACAATAACATTAGTTATTACTAATGTGAAGTAACAACCATTATGACCATGCAGGTATTCATAGTCCTCAAACTCTGACAATTTAGAGTCCCTTTAATTCTTACCAGATATGGGGCAATAATGTACTTGTTCTCCTAACATAGTATTACTAATCAATATAATGTCCAAGCCCTACATATTAGAAATATTGGCTGAATATGAAGAGAATATTTGCCATAACAAGCCTCCTTACAGACTATATTTTAATTTTAACCCTTTTTATAGTAATATACACCACTCACCATATATGAGTACTTTCACATTACTTAATTTATATGATATAACACACAATCATCCCTACATGTTTTGTCACGTATTGATATGTACACTATATGTCATTGAAAGTAATCACTATTATATGCACTGTTGTAATATTTTTTTATTGCCTTCCAGGAGCAGTCCGGGCGCTACTGTAACCGACGTGATGACGTCAGACGCTCACGCGTCACTTCCGGTATTCCGGTGCGGCAGCGGAGGGGCCGGTGGCGTCCAGGACAGTTCGTGGGCTATTTAGGCCTCTGTCAGGTAATAACACTTTTACACTGTTTGTAATCACAGGAGTCTGATGACGGCATCACAGCCCGAAAACGTTTATTCTAATGTGATAAGAATAAAAGCACCTATCTTTTCACCAAACGGAGAGTGCCTCTGTTCACTTGAACCACCAATATATGTTTAATACTTTGGGAGCACCCCGACGCTGATACCTATGCTGGTACTTTTGGATTGATATATATATATATATATATATTATAGGTATAGATATATACATATATATATATATATATATATATATATATATATAGAGAGAGAGAGAGAGAGAGAGAGATATTATAGGTGTATATATATATATATATATATATATAAAAAAAATATTATAGGTATATATAGATAGATAGATAGATAGATAGATAGATATTATAGGTATAAATATAGACAGATATATATATATATATATATATATATATATATATATATATATATATAGATATTATAGGTATAGATATATACAGATATATATATATAGATATATATAGATATTATTGGTATAGATATAAACAGATATATATATATAGGAATAAATATATAAAAATACAAAGAACATATTCTGCTATGTACAGAGCATTGGAATGTAAACTATTTACAGTAAATACATAGTTAAAACCTTTATTAAAATATGAATATTGCATAAATATAATTTCATATTTTTCATATAACTAATTAATTCCACTGCTTATAGTAACAAACCATTAGATGTGTAGGCAAAACCGGTTTATCCGGTAATGGAAAGTCTGTATTCCTTGCTTGTCTGTCTAACACGTTTCAAGGGTTATGGCAGGCGTTTTTAACAAGTATGTCTGAATATGAATATGGGGATTATTTTGATCCTAGTAGGAAATCTAAAAAAAACTCAGTAAGTGAAGATCCAATTACTTCTTTAGATAACTATAATCTAACAGATCCAAAGTTACTTTTTGAAAAGCTAGAAAAATTAAGCAAGACACAGCTTATACACTGGCATGATTGTAACAGTTTGGAGAGGTATTTGAAATATAAAATTATCCCTGTCACGGATTCCAGACCACTAAGACTAACCCCCATCCCTTTCTACAGGGCTCACTCCTTTCTACATCGCATTTGGCCTTTTAATGGCTTATGCAATCTCCCAGATTCATGCTCGATGTTGTGTTTGCTATAAGTACTCTGTCAGAGAAGAGCTGATCTCTGACCAGGAAAACCCTTTCAGGCTGGCTGGGCTCCTGGAACTGCTAGCCACACCGCGATGGATACCTGCCTAACCCCCTCAGGCTAGCCGGGCTCTTGGAACTCCCGGTCGGGCGCTTCACGATGGACACCCGCTAACTTTACCCCTGGTCGCACCAGTGGCCCTTTGCCTCAGAGCTCCGCTCTTTTGGGGATTGGTAGCCCCTAGAGAGGACAAAAGGTGGGGTGATTGCCGGAGGGGAGCTCCTTTGGGAACTGGGGGTTTTTGAGACTCCTACCCCCCTATCTTTACCGGGCTGTAACTCTGGTCTCCAGTAACAAATCACGCCGCTTTTTGGACTGAAACCATGGAAGTGCCACCACTCCCCAGAGATCACCCCAAAACTACAATATCTGTGTCCTAGGACTCTGTGGGACTGTAGCTGCTATGGCAGGTGCCAGCCTGTCTGGAGGGGCGGGAATGGTGGGAGATTTGGGAGGGAGACCCTTTGTTTGTGTATAAAAGGAGTGTGTGTATCCCAAATCCTGAATGCTAGTCTGTGTAGTTATTTGGGTGGGCTCCTGCTATAATCACTTACTCCGCTACATAGCGGCTTGTTCCAGGTTTCGGGTAGAGGAAGGACCCTCTGGCAGAGCTACCTAGTTGTGGTAGCTGGAGTCTGCCACAGGGTGGGACCCTGAATACTGATGGGGTCCAGGTATCAGGGTGGGCTACAGGCTGCGGTCACTTGCCAGCTACACAGCTGCAGTTGGAAGGAATGAAGCAGGACCCCTCTTGGTAGAGCTACCCAGTCAGAGTAGCCGGGGTATCCATCACATTGGTTGGCGGCGGTGAGATCTGCTTCTTTCACACGGTTCCTGCTGACAGAGGAGAAGTGCCACAGTAGCTGGTAACTATGGAAGCCGAGTTCCGAAGGAGAGTACAGGAGGCGCTGGCTCCGCAGGGCGGTCCAAGTTCGTATTGGGACCTGCTGTATAACAAGGATTTTTTCCACCGACAACTCTGGAGGGAGGCTCTTCAAGAGCAGAGCTATCTGCTATTGCCCCCTACTGGGGAGGAAGAGTGCGACCTCTAGTGGGACCTACAAGTGCCTCTCCTGGGAGAGCAACCCAGGGAGGAGTGACTGACTGAACTGGATAGATTGATCCAAGTGGAAGCGGTGCTGGAGGATGGCTATTGAGCACTCCAGTGGTACGCTATGGAGGGAGAGTGTCTCCACTGCTGGAGGATGGCACCCCCAAAGAGGGCTTTGGCTTCGGCAGTCCTGGATTACTATTTGAAAAGATGCTAAAAGACCCAGACTTTGGGAGCGAGGCGGTTTAAAGACTGGAGGACATTTGTGAGTATTGAGAGAGACAGATGGATCTCTCGGGGGTAACCTGGCTGCAAGCTGATATGGATTTTATATGTGGCCAGGAATGGGAGTTAGAAATGGATTACAGAAGGCTGCTAGATAGTGTTCAGCAGCATGCCATGGATTCTGCACGGAGCTGTAGTGCAGCGGTCTGGTAATCGGGGAAGTTGACCTCCGAGGAGTGGCAACAAGGAATGAACTATCAAGAGCTGCTAACCGATCAGCAGCCTGGCCCTGAGCTTATGGTCTTGCACCAGGGAGCCATCCCAGCAAAAGTGTTGGCAATAGGGCAGAGAGCTGCTGGCCTCTGCCCAGCACCTGCAGCAGCTCTGGGAAATCAGGGAGCAGAGGTCGCCAACCTCTCTCCCCACCAACAGAACTCCTTTCTGGGAGAGGAGATAGTCAGTTTCTCTCCCCAGTGGCAGAACCCCTTCCAGGGAGCAGAAACAGTCGATCTCCCTCCAAGCGGCAGAACCCCTTGCAGTGAGAGACAGCATGTCGATACCTCTCCCCAGTGGCAGAACCCCTCCCAGGGAGCAGAGACAGTCGGTCTCCCTCCCCAGTGGCAGAACCCCTTGTTGGGAGAGATGGCAGTCAATATCTCTCCCCAGTGGCAGAACCCGTTCCAGGGAGCAGAGACAGTCAGTCTACCTCCCCAGCGACAGAAGCCCTTGCAGGGAGAGAAGGCAATTGATATCTCTCCCCAGCAGCAGAACCTCTTGCAGGGAGTGGAGACAGACAGTCTCCCTCCCCAGCGGTAGAAACCCTTGCAGGGAGAGGAGGTAGCAGACCTTCTTTCCCAGCAGCAGAACCCCTTGCAGGGAGAGACGGCAGTTAATATCTCTCCCCAGTGGCAGAACCCCTTCCAGGGAGAAAAGACAGTCAATCTCCCTCCCCAAGCAGCAGAACCCCTTGCAGGGAGAGGAGGTAGCAGTCCTACCTCTCCAGCAGCAGAACCCCTTGCTGGGAGAGACAGCAGTCAATATCTCTCCTCAGTGGCAGAACCCCTTCCAGGAAGCAGAGACAGTCGGTCTCCCTCCCCAACAGCAGAACCCCTTGCAGGGAGAGGAGGTAGCAGACCTTCTTTCCCAGCAGCAGAACCTCTTGCAGGGAGAGACAGCAGTTGATATCTCTCCCCAGTGGCAGAACCCCTTCCAGGGAGCAAAGACAGTCAATCTCCCTCCCCAAGTGGCAGAACCCCTTTCAGGGAGAGACGGCAGTCGATACCTCTCCCCAGTGGCAGAACCCCTTCCAGGGAGCGGAGACAGTCGGTCTCCCTCCCCAGCAGCAGAACCCCTTTGCACGGAGAGATGGCAGTCAATATCTCTCCCCAGCAGCAGAACCCCTTGCAGGGAGTGGAGACAGTTGGTCTCTCTCTCCAGTGGCAGAACCTCTTGCAGGGAGAGGAGGTAACAGACCTCCCTCACCAGCATCAGAACCCCTTGCAGGGAGAGACGGCAGTTGATACCTCTCCCCAGTGGCAGAACCCCCTCCAGGGAGCGGAGACAGTCGATCTCCCTCCCCAGCAGCAAAACCCCTCGCAGGGAGAGACGGCAGTCGATATCTCTCCTCAGCAGCGGAGCCATCCCCTGGGAGCAGAGGTAGTTGTCCTCCCTCCCCATAAGCAGAATCTCTTCCTGGGAGAGGAGACAGTCTGTCTCTCTCCCCAGTGGCAGAGCCAGGTGCAGGGAGAGGCAGCAGTCGGTCTCTCTCCCCAACGGCAGAGCCATCCCCTGGGAGCGGAGATAGTCGTCCTCCCTCCCCGTAAGTAGAAACCCCTTCCTGGGAGAGGAGATAGACAGTCTCTTTCCCCAGCGACAGAGTAGTTCCCCAGGGAGAAGAGACAGCCAATCCCTCTCCCCAGCAGCTTGGCAGGATCGTCACCCTATACCCGTCCAGGAGGATTTCTCACAGGGGGCATGCATTTTGTTGGGCCAGGGAGATACCTACTCCTGCTGTTGGTGCCACCAGTTTGGGCACCCAAGCTTTGCTTGCCCCACCAATGAGCAACCTCAGCCTACAGTCTGGGGTGGGAATACAGCCAGGAACCCGGCAACGACTTTGTTTGTTGGTGGGTCGGCAGGTACTCAGCTGAGTGTCACAGAAAAAAGACAGTTTGACCCTGAGACTTAAGGACACAGGGACTTGGGGGAGAGCAAGTGTTTTGGAACTGGCCTTGGAAACCTGGTTTGTGACTGTGCCTTATGTGAATATCCCTGTGCCCAGGGAGCAACACAGATACCACAAGCCCAGGAGGGATGGGATGTCCCCTCCCAGTCACCAACAAGTGAAGGGCCACCGTCGGACAGCTCCAGGCCGATCTGTTGGGATCTAGACAAGTCTGCCGGACTGGAAGGTGGAAGATGTCACGGATACCAGACCACCAAGACTAACCCCCACCCACCTACTACAGGGTTCACTCCTTTCTACATCAGATTTGGCCTTTTCATGGCTTACACAATCTCCCAGATTCATGCTCGACGTTGTGTTTGCTATGAGTACTCTGTCAGAGGAGAGCTGATCTCTGATCGGGAAAACCCTTTTAGACTGGCTGGACTCCTAGAACTGCAGGCCGGCAGCACTGCAACGGAAACCCGACTAACCCCTCTCAGGCTAGCTGGGTTCCTGGAACTCCCGGTTGGCCGCTTCATGCTGGACACCCGCTAATTTTACCACTGGTCGCTCCAGTGGCCCTTTGCCTCAGAGCTTTGCTCTTTTGGAGATTTGTAGACCCTAGGGAGGACAAGAGGTGGGGTGATTGCCGGATGGGGGCTCCTTTGGGAACCAGGGGTTTTGGACTACCCCCTATCTTTACTGGGCTATAACTCCAGTACCTAGATATGAATGATGCCGCTTTACAGACTGTGGCATCTAGGGATCGAGAGCTTTCAAATGACACCATGGAAGTGCCACTGCTCCCCCGGTATGACCCCAAAACCACCACCTCTGTGTCCTTGGACTCTGTGGGACTGCGGCTGCTTGCCTGGAGGGGCGGGAATGGTGGGAGATTTTGGAGGGAGATTACACCCTTTGTTTGTGTATAAAAGGTGTGTGTGTTTCCCAATAAAATCAGTTCTTGTTTCACCTGAATGCTAGTCTGTCTAGTTATTTGGGTGGGCTTCTGCTATAATCACTTACTCTACTACATAGCAGCTTGTTCCAGGTTCCAGTTAGAGGAAGGACCCTCTGGCAGAGCTACCTAGTCGGGGTAGCCGGAGTCTGCCACAGGGTGGGACCCTGAATACTTGTGCGGTCCAGGTATCTGGGTGGGCTACAAGCTGTGGTCACTTGCCAGCTATACAGCTGCAGTCAGCAGGGAGGAAGCAGAACCCCTCTTGGCAGAGCTACCCAGTTGGTAGCCGGGGTGTCTGTCACAATCCCCAAAGGGTTACAGTTTGAAAAAGCTACAATAATAGACAGCTCTGAAATAAAACTGTTATCAGAGTGGGATACAGCATTAGAAGAAATCTCCATTAAACTAATGAACATTCTAATAAAATATAGGAATAAAAAAGTTGATCAATGCACAGATCAAATTAAAGACATTAGAACTAAACTGAATTTTTTCAAGGGAGATGTATATTATTCTAAACTTGATAAAGAAAACAAAAGAAAAGTAGATGGATTTTAACACAAAGTAGAAAATAAGAAAAAGAAAAAGTTCTTAGGAGACCTTAAAGGACCAGTCAACACAGTAGATTTGCATAATCAGCAAATGCAAGATAACAAGACAATGCAATAGCACTTAGTCTGAACTTCAAATGAGTAGTAGATTTTTTTTTCTGACAATTTTAAAAGTTATGTCTTTTTCCAGCTATCAGCCATTCACAAATGCATACACGTACCATGTGACAGCAATCAGCCATTCACAAATGCATACACGTACCATGTGACAGCAATCAGCCATTCACAAATGCATACACACTTATTCTTGCACATGCTCAGTAGGAGCTGGTGACTCAAAAAGTTTAAATATAAAAAGACTGTGCACACTTTGTTAATGGAAGTAAATTGGAAAGTTGTTTAAAATTGCATGCTCTATCTGAATAATGAAAGCTTAATTTTGATTGAGTGTCCCTTTAATATCAAAAAAGAACAAGACAAAATAATGAGAACTGACACAGAAATAGGGGAAGATATTGTAACGGTACCAACCGGATACCAAGGGTTAACACCAGGGAACAATGTCCTGCATAGGGAATCAGCAATTCACAACCCAGCCAGTTTTCAGGTTTTAAAACAGAATGACTTTTATTAAGGCTCATATGCCCAGTATTTATGCAGGTCTGACCCCCCCCAGAAGGGGGGTTGAAAGAATGTTGTACATTAGATGAAGGGAACACACCCTTGACATGATACAATAGATTTACCTTGCTTAAGCTGATAACAATTTAAACACAAGATACATTTGGCTTTTCTTATCACCTAAGCATTTGCTCTCTGAGGGTGATTAAACAATGGACTGTGTATTAATAACATTAATGACAGTGCACAATAGTTGAGGCTAAAGCTGAACACAGTTAACTCTTTCAGTGCTGACAGAAGGGTCTGTCACATCTACATAGCACAATATACAGCCTATAGACAAGCTTTCTTACGTTATAGTCCAGAAGTGGCTAGGTTTGCCACAATGCTCCCCCAGAACCAAGCCGGCATACACCGTCTGATCCCAACGGATCGGCTTGGGGATGTCCGGGGCAACTTTCGGCTCAAGTAAGCTACGGGGTGTTCTCCGCCATCTGCTCCAACTTGGCTCAGTACTGCCCCCACCCCAAACATGGAAGCGTCTCTTCCCAGAGGGACTGGGCTTGGGTAGTCACAGGGTTAACATCAGCGGGATCCATGGGAGCATAGGCAGAAACAAGGGGGGCCAAGTCATTTCCAAGGAGAACATCAGCAGGTAAGTCCTTCTTGACCCCCACATTCACAAGTCTAGCGCCCACTCCCCAATCCAAATGTACCCTGGCAACAGGTAGGCGGAACACAGTGCCCCCTGCTACCCTCACAGCCATAGTGTCTCCAGTGTGCTGTTTCTCAGACACCAAGTTCTCTTGAAGCAAGGTCATGGTAGCACCAGTATCCCGTAGACCACTGACCTCCTTCCCATTCACTTTAACCCGCTGCCGGTTATTCCGGTGGGCAGCTTGCACGGGGTCTGCTTCATGTAGGCTGCCCCAGCATTCTGGCGCCTCTATGTAGCGGGCCGCAGGCTGAGGATTATGTGGGATTCCGCCGGCGGGTCTTCTCCAGGACTGTGCTTGATTTGCTGCGTTTAGGGGACACTCTGGTCTTTTGTGCCCTAGTCGCTTACATCCAAAGCACCGAATAGGTTGTGAGTAGCCCCGCGAATTGAACCGGGCTCTCTGAGGGTAGTTCGTGGCCGGAGGCCGCGTAGTATAGCGGTGCGCCGGGGGCTGGTAACTGGCCGCTGCTGGGGTGACTGGGGGTCTGTACTCCACTCTAGCAGTGGGCAATCGGTATACCGCTCCCCCTGCTCCTCGTACTGCCACGGATCCGCCCGTGTGTACTGTATCCGGCACCAAATGGGGAGCTATCAGGGTTAAAGTAGCTCCCGAATCCCGAAGTCCCTGGACCTCCTTCCCCTCTACGGTCCCCAGCTGGCGGGGATGTTGCCAGTTATCGGCGGCCCGGACCGACATCACCTCATGCAGAATTCCCAGGGGTTCCTCGGCTTGGGTGCTCAACACCTCATGAGCGGCTGGCTCCGTTTGGTAATGGTGAGCAGCCGCCCTTGGGGCCTGGTTCTGTCTGACCTGGTTCCAAGCTTGTCTGCTCCGATTTTGGGTGCACTCACGTGCCATATGTCCCCACTGCTTGCAGGTGTGGCATTGTATATTCGCCCGTCCGTTGTTAGGCTGTAGTCCATGGTGCCTCCTGGCATCAAAATGCTGGTCTGCTAATCTGGCTGCTTCGGTTAAGGTGAGGGGTTTTCGATCTCTCACCCATTCTTGGGCTTCTGGGGACAAGCCGTTAAAGAATTGCTCCAACAGCATCAGTTGTCGCAATTCTTCCATGGTGGTAGCTTGGCTGGCCTGTATCCACCCTTGAGATGCTTGATCCAGCTTGTGGGCCCACTCTGCATGTGAATCTCTTTCTGGCTTGCGCAGGCCTCTAAACTTGCGCCGGTATGCCTCTGAGGTAATGGCATATCTTTCCAAGATCGCTCTCTTCACTTTAGCGTAATCCTTGCTGTCCTCCCTGGGTACAGCGCGATACGCTTCCGCTGCCCTACCGGCTAGCTTGCCTGCTAGCACCGGCACCCATACGGACTGCTCCAAATCATGTAACTCGCACAGTCTCTCAAAATCCTGTAAATACCCATCGATCTCATCCTTCTCCTCACAAAACATTTTAAATGCATGGTATGGGATTTTAGGTCTTACTGGGTTGCTGAGTGCGTCCAAAATGGATTCTGCTCGGGAGGATGCATTCCGCGGACTGTGTGCCATCACGTACTCCTGCACATCTGCCATTACCACGGATAGCATATCCCGTGGTACAGGTTGGGGTAAAAATTCCAGCCTGGTCCTCATTTCCCTCTGGTATAGGGTCTCCTCCATGGCTGCTGGAGGCGTAGCGCTGCGAGCTCTGTCTCCCTCCATCAGCTCAGCAATTAATATAGCCTTGGGTTTGCTGCTGCCTATCTTTCCCCTGGCTTCTAGCAGTTCCTTTAACGTTTGTCTCTTTAGCTTAGAATAATCCATCTCCATTCACTTCGGTCCCTGGTACTCCTTCCATCTTAGTCAGTATTGTAGTAATCCCCCTCTTCCTGAGGTTACTGGCTTGTGTAGTTGCTCTTCTGGGCGATAAGGTTCATTCCGTCGCTTGCCACCAATTGTAACGGTACCAACCGGATACCAAGGGTTAACACCAGGGAACAATGTCCTGCATAGGGAATCAGCAATTCACAACCCAGCCAGTTTTCAGGTTTTAAAACAGAATGACTTTTATTAAGGCTCATATGCCCAGTATTTATGCAGGTCTGACCCCCCCCAGAAGGGGGGTTGAAAGAATGTTGTACATTAGATGAAGGGAACACACCCTTGACATGATACAATAGATTTACCTTGCTTAAGCTGATAACAATTTAAACACAAGATACATTTGGCTTTTCTTATCACCTAAGCATTTGCTCTCTGAGGGTGATTAAACAATGGACTGTGTATTAATAACATTAATGACAGTGCACAATAGTTGAGGCTAAAGCTGAACACAGTTAACTCTTTCAGTGCTGACAGAAGGGTCTGTCACATCTACATAGCACAATATACAGCCTATAGACAAGCTTTCTTACGTTATAGTCCAGAAGTGGCTAGGTTTGCCACAGATATTATTTGGGAAGAAGTAGGAGAAAGCACAGCTGATAGAGAACAAAGTACTAACTGGTCTAATAGAAATTATCCAGATTATTCTGTGAACCATACTTATAGAAGTTTCCAGAGTGCATCTAGAAATAGAATACAATCATTAAGAAAAGCCTCTAGTAACTCTCATTATACTCAAAATCATAATTACAAATATAATCACAATAAACATAAAAATAAAAAAAATAAAGGATACTATTACCAAAATCATTATTATCACAGACCAACTCAAAGGACAAATACATATTATGGAACACACCAAGGATATACACCATGATACAATACAGAAAGATTGGAACATACAGTAATCGATGTGGATTAAAACCACAATACAATAGAGATAGGCAAAGGAATCCTAATAACCAGAACTACAAAGAAAATAAATGTTTTCATAAAAATCAATTACCTAGATTACAAATTTTGCCTTCCGGTTTTAAAGCTAAAAAAATGGCAAATTTAGCGTAAAAAGCGTAATGCAGCCATTCCGATTCTTGTAGGTATAGCTGTATCACAAGCATTTTAGCTTGTAACGCAATGTATGTCAAACGTTTTTGTGTGGGATTTCCATAGTGTTGCTATTACAAGTTGTGCAGTGAGGATAAAATGTGTGCGTTCCAGCCTATACCGACACGATCCATTCCGCAATCTGAGACCAGTAGTTATGAGTTTTGTGCAACAAAACTGTTACACTAAACTCATAACTAAAGTGTTACAAAGTACACTAACACCCATAAACTATCTATTAACCCCTAAACCAAGGCCCTCCTGCATCACAAACACTAAATTAAACTTATTAAAACCTAATCTACTGCTCCTGACATCGCCACCACTAATAAAATGTATAAACCCTTATTCCGCTGCTTCCCGACATCGCCGCCACTAAATAAAGTTATTAACTCTTAAACCTCTGGCCTCTCACATCACCACCACTAAATAAATCTATTAACCCCTAAACCACTAGACCCCCACATCGCAAAAAACTAAATTAAACTATTAACCCCTAAACCTAACAACCCCCTAACTTTATATTAAAATTACAATATTCCTATCTTGAAATAAATAAAAAAATACCTGTGAAATAAAAAAAAGCCTAACGCCTAGGGGGTCGATTCGATAAAAATCGTCGCCCGCAAAAGCCGGCGACGCCAATAATTGCGCGGATTTGGTATCCTATATACGGCGTAAGCTAGAAGTTACGCGCGTAGATTTCTGGCGTCGCCCATAGTTTTTTGGCCCATAGACTGACATACAAAACACGCGCAATTTGCTATCCAATATACGGCGTAAGGACTTACGCGCGCAGATTTTACAAAATCTACGCCATTCTCAGCTCGCCACAAATTGAAGGCGCAGGTACCCTTGCACTGACTTAGAAACCAACGTAACTCTCAGAAGGCCTAACAAATGCATGCCTAACAATATACATAGCAGCAGCTTGTTCACAAATAGTTAACCTCTTAAAAGCATTTATTATTCCTGCCCCTGCAAGTGTGTCAAACCAATCACAAACAGCACAACCTCTCACCTGCAGACTTAAAACACCTGCAAATGCACACCCTCATTAGCCACCATGTTTCCCTTGCAGTATATTGCATTTAGAGTCAGACAGCGTCGTGGGGCACAAGGGGTGCTTGAACCCCTACAAGCCCCTGTTTTGGATGGTATCCCTGCTGCTGAGGTCCCTGGTCATGGTGCTGTAGCTGTCCCTGCTCCAGCTGCTGCTGCTGCCCTCCCTGCTCCTCCTGCTGTTGTCCCTGTTCCTGGTGCTCCCCATGCTGCTGTTGCTGCAGCTGCCCATAGGCCAGCAGGGCCTATAAGACGAAGGCATCAGCAGAGGGGAAGAGCACCAAGGGTACACAGGGTTAGGGTCACCCTGTTTGGGATGACAGAAGTGGAGGTCAGGGAAAAATATCGCTTGACATCTGCAAGCCTCATTAACCTATATGAGGTGTTGAAGGATGAAATTGACCCTCAAGCGTATAGGAACCGAGCTCTGACTGGTATGCAGAAGCTGTTGTGTGTTGTACACTTCCTGGCAACTGGCTCATACCAGTCAACAGAGGGGCTTGTGTCTGGCCTAGCGCAGTCTACCTTCTCCAGGATTCTAGGGGAGGTTCTGACTGCTCTAGATAACCAGACACAACGATACATTAATTTCCCCCATATCCCCCCAGGAATGGAACCGTCTTAAACAAGGCTTCTATCGACTGGGGGGTATTCCTAATGTCATGGGGGCAATTGATTGCACACATGTGCGTATTGTGGCCCCACATGAGGAGACAATCCTCTATATTAACAGGAAAGGGTTTCACTCATTGAATTGCCAGATGGTCTGCGATACCAATCTGAAATTCTTACATGTGTATGCAGGCTTCCCAGGGAGTGCACATGATTCCTACATCCTGCGCCAGACCTCCTTATTCAATATGTTTGAAAATGGAACACTTTCGGGAGGATGGCTGCTTGGTGAGTACCTTCATTCTGTCTGTATATTTCTAATAAAGGGACACTAAACACATATTGTCATCTCATGTGTCAGATAGAGAATACAATGTTAAACAGCATTACAATTCACTTCTCTTAGATCATTTTATTCATTCTTTAAATATATTTATTTTAAAAATTATAATTCACATATATGAGCCAATCATATGAGGCTTCTATGTGCAGCCACCAATCAGCAGCTATTGAGCATATCTAATATGCTTGTCATCAAGAGTTATCTATAGAATGGAGAAAATGATCTAATCGAAGTTAATTATCAAGCTGCTAACAATTGCAGGTTCTTATTAAATGGACAGTCTAGTATAAATTGCACTTCCATTATTCAGATAGGCCTTTTAATTTTAATTAACTATCCTGATTACTTCCATTAATGTTTTTATTAAATCTATCTTTTATATGTGATTCATGTTGTGTCCCTTTAAAGCACATGATGTACCTGTAGTAATCCAAACACATATGTTACATGACAGGTGACGCAGGGTACGGCTGCAGACCATGGCTATTAACCCCCTTGGTGCACCCCATTACGGAGCCACAACTCAGGTACCAGGAGGCACACATAAGAACAAGGAATGTCATTGAAAGGAGCTTTGGCCTATTAAAAACCAGGTTCAGGTGTCCGGATGTTACAGGCGGAGCACTACAGTATAACCCCAACAAAGTGTGTTCCATTGTCAATGCTTGCTGTATTCTACACAACATTGCTGTGGACACACGTTTGTTGGGGGACATTGACCCAGAGCAGCAGCAGCAGCTGGTTCCTGTACTTGAGGATGTGGACAGGGGGACACTGAGGGGGAATGAAGTGAGGGATTATGTCATCCGGGAATACTTCACCTGTAAGTTACTTATTCATAAGTACAGTAAACCGTAACATTCACATGTATTATGATGTTTGACAGTACCTCACCAACCATTGCATGTGTATATATCAGAATGTAAAAGTTTGGATTTCCACTGCATGTAAGTGAAACTACTACATCCCAACCCCCTTCCCTTAAAGGGACACTATACCCAAACATATTGTTTCATGATTAAGGATAGAGAAGATAATTTTTAAAAACCTTATAATTTAAATCAATTACCTATTTTCATTATTTATTTAGATATACTGTAATGAAGACATAGAAATGCACACAGTGAAGAAATCGCAGGAGGCATCTATATACAGCTACTAATCATCAGCTACCAAGCATATCTCGATATGGTTTTCAGCAAAGAATATCAATAGAATGAAGCAACATAAATAATAGAATGAAATTATATTTTCTTTTTTGAATTATCTTCTACTTCAAAATCATGAAGTAAAAATATTTGCTTTCATGTCCCTTTAACAACCCTAATTACTGTATATTTATAATTTGTTTCATTCATGTTTAGTTCACTATCATTAAGAATGAGGATAATGGATATTTATACCTTATGTTCACACCTTCTTTAAATACATTATTAGTTATATATACCAACGTGTCAATTTATATTGGATGTGAGAAACCTTGATGTACATCTTAGAAGTTAATATTACTATATGTACCGTTGAGACACAACCATGTGATGTTGTTTATTGAGCATGAATATGTCATAAACATTATAATAATACCTTTATGGTCCATTTCAACACAGGTATTATTATATGTTTTACCAATATTACTGTACTAAAACACAACTCACATGGATGTGGATGACAATTAGATAGTAAATAACAGAGGACAAGATTTTCAATGAAATTGAATAATATTTTTTTTTTTTAGGCCTCTTAGATGAGGGGCCTGGTGTGGGTCTTCTGCCTCTCCTGGGTTGTGTGGATCCAGTAGGAGTGCTGGTCACAGAGGAGATACTTGATGCCATGTCCTGCTGTTGGGTGAAATGCTCCACCAAAGCCCCCAACAGTTGGTTCTGTTCCCTCCATCTTTGGTCACTCTGGATTTGCATGTCCGATATTACACGCAGCATTTGGTTTTGATTTTGGACCATAGCTGATACAGATGCTGCCATGTCCCTTTGCAGCTCATTCGACCTCTGTTGCAAACGGTGTTGGCTTCTATGGAACCTGTGTTGTTCCCTCTGCATTTTTTGACACGTTTCCGTTAGAGTCTCACAGGTCAATGTTTGCCTCCTCTGTAGTGAGATATATTCATCACCCATGGCAGAACTCAATTGATCCATGGGCTCTTCAGCAGCAGGGACAATAGGCACTGTTTCAATTACGTGTACCTCAGCTGGAGGTGCAGGAACAACAACCTCCGTTGGAGGTGCCGGAACAACAACCTCAGTTGGAGGTGCCGGAACAATAACCTCAGTTGGAGGTGCCGGAACAATAACCTCAGTTGGAGGTGCCAGAACAACAACCTCAGTTGGAGGTGCCAGAACAATAACCTCAGTTGGAGGTGCCAGAACAACAACCTCAGTTGGAGGTGCCGGAACAACAACCTCAGTTGGAGGTGCCGGAACAATAACCTCAGTTGGAGGTGCCGGAACAAAAACAGCAGCTGGAGGTGCATGAACAACAACTTCAGTTGGAGGTGCCGGAACAAAAACAGCAGCTGGACGTGCAGGAACAGATATCTCAGCTGGAGGTGCAGCCACAGGAATATGAGCTGGAGGTGCAGGGCGATGGATTACAGTTGGTGGAGCCCTTCCAACTGAAGATGATGGTCCAGATGTCGGGATGGACCGATAGTCCCAATGGCCGCTGGTGTGCATCCACTCAGCCTGCTGGTATACTCCTGTAGTGCCATGATATTCTTTGGGGGGGTAAAAACATCTACCCTTCGGGGCTGGCGGGGCTCCCCCTCCAAGCCCAAGGAATATTCCTCGTGCCAGGGCTCCTGCCAGGTATCCTCCTCTAATGCAGGTGGCATGATATGTGGATTTTCTATTGACGCAGTCCAAGCCATGTCATGCCTGGCATACTCCTGCTGTCTTATCTGTACCGGTGGTTGAGGTGGACATATATTTTGAACCGGTGTTGGGGGATTCATGGGCGTAGGCACCCTGGTGACTGGAGGTTCTGTGGAGGAGTCAAATGATGAGAGGGATTAGTACAGTCACATATCTATCCATGTGGGCATACAATTTACATGCTAGGGCCTATCCACATTCTCATGTCAAACTCTATAACATGCATGTGCACATTGAGATTTGTGATATGAGGGTTTGTAATATGCTAATTATACATGTATGTGTTTCATACAATAGTTCTGTGTACATGTCAGTGATGGAGAAAATGTGTTCTTTAAGTGACACTATGGTTGTGATGACTATGGTGTCCATTTACTGAAAGGTCTACATGTGGCTTGTGGCCTGTGTTACTCTGAGACATGTTAGTATTTCACTATTCTACCTCATATCATGATTTTCAATGTGTTAAGTAGCATTAAATGGACATGCAAACCATATTTATTATTTCATGATTCAGCTAGCCAAGCATGGAATTTTAAAAAACTTGTAATTTACTTCCAGTAGCTAATATGCTTCATTATCTTGATATTCTTAGCTGAAATGCATTTCTAGATAGGCTCAGAAGCTGATGATTGGTGGCTGTACATCAATGCCTCGTGTGATTGCCTCACCCATGTGCATTGATATTTAATAAACTAAGATTTTCAAAATAATAATTAAAAATAGATATTGGAAGTAAATTTTGATGTTGTTTAAAACTGTATTCTCTATCTGAATAATGAAATAAATTCTTTGTGTTTCATGTCCCTTTAATGTTAAATCTCATTGTATATTTAGTTGTTAGTAATCAAAATACCATGATCCTCATTGTGTACATGAATGTGTGACAATATAGGATGTTATAACTCAAATACATATTATACTAGTGTGTGGGATGTTACTCACCAGCATGCTGTGCTGATGTTGCAGTCCCTGAGTCACGAGCCCCTGGAAGTCCACGGACTGCTGTGAGGCTCAGGGACCTACGAATGAGCTCCTGCCACTCATTGTATTCGGCCTCATAGTGAGGCCCACCTCCTGTTGCCCTCTGGGAGATTGCTTCCTGGCCCATCCTCTCCTTGACTCTCCTCTTGCAATCATTCCACCTCTTCTTTAGGCCGTCCACATTCCTCCTCTGTTGGGACACACCATTGACGGCCTCCACCACCTTCTGCCAAGCATCTTTACGCCTCCGGGCAACTCCTTTGCCCTTCTCTTGTCCAAAGAGGGCATTATGGTTCTCCAGGACAGCCTGGACTAGAGCGAGGTTTTCGGCAAAACTGAAATTGGGACACCTCATACGCTCCTCGTCCTGGGCTGCCTGGCTCCCTCCCTGGGATGTCCCTGGTGTGGGTTCCTCCCTATCCTCTCCCTCCTCCCCCCTTCTATACCCATGTGCACCCTCTATCCCTCTTCTCAGTGTGCCTGGCCTTTGGGCAACCCCACTCCCATCCTCCCTTCTGGCTCTCCCTCTCCCCACTCCGCTCACTCCCTGACGGGGACCCTGCTGCTCCTCCTGTACATAATCCTCTCCCTGCGACTCCCCTTCCCTCCTCCCCCCAGCCCTATCTCTCCCTGACATCCTCACACTACACACACTCACACACTCACACTCACTCCCACTTCAATCACACACAATCACAACCAGACACTCAGCCTTTCAAACTGTAAAAGATAAATAAAAAGTGTTGGGTGTTATCAAAAAAAAGTATTGTGTATTTTGTATATGTGTGTATGCAAAATGTGTGCAATATGAAAAAAAGTGTAAGTAAATGTACTGGCTTAACAATCCAACAATCCGACCTAACTAACTAGATGAAATGCTCCTTTCTCACTACTCTTACCACTAATCTCTATACTCGCTGTAGTGTGCTGTAGCTCCAAGAACCAACCAAACACACTAAAGAAATGGCGGCTGCGCAGGTGTTTAAGTATGATTTTTGAATCTCATCATTACGTGGCGCATCTCTTAGAACTGGCGTTATTTTTTACGAGTCGTAGGCTAATTTGCATAAAACTACACTTTATTGAGACTTTACGTGAACAAAAAACAGGCGCAAGTACTTGCGACGACTAAAAGGTGTATTTGCGCACATTTTGCCTGCTCGTCGGTTTTTCTCACTTACGCCAGTTTAGCATCTGACGGCGGTGAATATTGGATAGCTCGAGTTGCGAGCTGAAACTGCGGGCGACGCGGGTTACCTCGCTTGCGCCGAAAACTACGACCTATATCGGATCGCGCCCTAGATTTAGAGTTCTGCATTAGCCGTCAAAAGCAGCGTTAAGGGCTCCTAACGCTGCTTTTTTAGCAGTATTTAGAGTCAGTCAGGAAAGGGTCTAAAGCTCACTTTCCAGCCGCGACATTTCCATACCGCAGATCCCCTTACGCCAATTGCGTATCCTATCTTTTCAATGGGATCTTCCTAACGCCGGTATTTAGAGTCTTGGCTGAAGTGAGCGTTAGAAATCTAACGACAAAACTCCAGCAGCAGAAAAAAGTCAAGAGTTAAGAGCTTTCTGGGCTAACGACGGTTTATAAAGCTCTTAACTACTGTGCTCTAAAGTACACTAACACCCATAAACTACCTATACACCCCTAAACCGAGGCCCCCCCACATTGCCGACACTCTAATACGTTTTTTTAATCCCTAATCTGCCGACCGCACACCGCCGCCACATACATTATCCCTATGTACCCCTAATCTGCTACCCCTAACATCACGACCCCTATATTATATTTATTAACCCCTAATCTGACCCCCCAATGTCGCCGCTACCTTACCTATACTTATTAACCCCTAATCTGCCGACCAGACCTCGCCGCCACTATAATCAATGTATTAACCCCTAAACCGCCACACTCCCGCCTCAAAAACCCTATAATAAATAGTATTAACCCCTAATCTGCCCTCCCTAACATCTTTGACACCTAACTTTAAGTATTAACCCCTAATTTGCCGACCGGACCTCGCCGCTACTCTAATAAATGTAGTAACCCCTAAAGCTAAATCTAACCCTAACCCTAACACCCCCCTAAGTTAAATATAATTTTATTCTAACGAAATAAATTAAATCTTATTAAAAAAATTATTCCTATATAAAGCTAAATACTTACCTGTAAAATAAATCCTAATATAGCTACAATATAAATTATAATTATATTGTAGCTATTTTAGGATTTATTTTTATTTTACAGGCAACTTTGTATAGCCAATAGAATGTGAGCTCAATCTGATTGGCTGATTGGATCAGCCAATCCGATTGAACTTGAATCTGATTGGCTGATTCAATCAGCCAATCAGATTTTCCTACCTTAATTCCTATTGGTTGATAGAATCCTATCAGCCAATCGGAATTCGAGGGACGCCATCTTGGATGACGTCATTTAAAGGAACCTTCATTCGGACTTAGGACGTCGTTAGAAGAGGATGGATCCGCGCCGGCTGCATCAAGATGACCCGCTCCGGATGGAAGAAGATAGAAGATGGCGCCTGGATGAAGACTTCCGAGCCTCTTGAGGACCTCTTCTGGCCGGATAGGATGAAGACTTCGGACCCTCTGGAGGACCTCTTCTGGATGGATCGGTGATACCCAGATGGGTGAATACAAGGTAGGGAGATCTTCAGGGGCTTAGTGTTAGGTTTATTTAAGGGGGTTTGGGTTAGAGTAGGGGTATGTGGGTGGTGGGTTGTAATGTTGGGTATTGTATGTTTTTTTTTACAGGCAAAAGAGCTGATTTCTTTGGGGCATGCCCCGCAAAAAGCCCTTTTAAGGGCTGGTAATGTAAAAGAGCTGTTAACTTTTTATTTTAGAATAGGTTAGGGCATTTTTTTATTTTGGGGGGCTTTGTTATTTTTTTAGGGGGCTTAGAGTAGGTGTAATTAGTTTAAAATTGTTGTAATCTTTTTTATTTTTTGTAATTTAGTGGGTTTTTTTTGTAATTTAGTTTAGTTGATTTAATTGTAGATAATTGTAGGTATTTTATTTAATTTATTTAATGACAGTGTAGTGTTAGGTTTAATTGTAACTTAGGTTAGGATTTATTTTACAGGTAATTTTGTAATTATTTTAACTAGGTAGCTATTAAATAGTTAATAACTATTTAAAAGCTATTGTACCTAGTTAAAATAAATACAAAGTTGCCTTTAAAATAAATATAAATTCTAAAATAGCTACAATATAATTATTATTTATATTGTAGCTATATTAGGGTTTATTTTACAGTATTTAGCTTTAAATAGGATTAATTTATTTAATAAGATTTAATTTATTTTGTTAGAATAAAATTATATTTAATTTAGGGGGGTGTTAGTGTTAGGGTTAGACTTAGCTTTAGGGGTTAATACATTTATTAGAGTAGCGGCGAGGTCCAGTCGGCAGATTAGGGGTTAATACTTGAAGTTAGGTGTCAAAGATGTTAGGGAGGGCAGATTAGGGGTTAATACAATGTATTATAGTGTTTGCGAGGCGGGAGTGCGGCGGTTTAGGGGTTAATACATTTATTATAGTGGCGGCGAGGTCCGGTCGGCAGATTAGGGGTTAATAAGTGTAGGTAAGGTAGCGGCGACGTTGGGGGGGGCAGATTAGGGGTTAATAATTATAATGTAGGTGTCGGCGACGTTGGGGACAGCAAATTAGGGGTTCATAGCTATAATGTAGGTTGCGGCGGTGTCCGGAGCAGCAGATTAGGGGTTAATTGTATAATGCTGGTGTCAGCGATAGCGGGGCGGCAGATTAGGGGTTAATAAGTGTAAGGTTAGGGGTGTTTAGACTCGGGGTACATGTTAGGGTGTTAGGTGCAGACTTAGGAAGTGTTTCCCTATAGGAAACAATGGGGCTGCGTTAGGAGCTTAACGCTGCTTTTTTGCAGGTGTTAGGTTTTTTTTGCAGCTCAAACTGCCCCATTGTTTCCTATTGGGGAATCGTGCACGAGCACGTTTTTCCAGCTGGCCGCTGGTATTTAGAGTTGAAGTGGCGGTAAATAAGACTGTACGCTCCCTTTTTGGAGCCTAACGCAGCCCTTCAGAGAACTCTAAATACCAGCGTTATTTAAAAGGTGCGGGGGAAAAGAAACACGCGTAGCTTACGCACTCCTTTGGCCGCAAAACTCTAAATCTAGCCGTAAGTTTATACTATATATTCTACTAACATTACGATTATACTAAAATTAAAATAACTACAAATTAAATAAACTAAATTACACATTAAAAAACCTAACACTACTAAAAAAATTAAACCTACAATTACAAAAAATAAAAAATACTAAATAACAAAAAAACCCTCTAAATTACAAAAAATAACAAACAAAATTATCCAACATAAAAATAATTACACTTAATCTAATAGCCCTATAAAAATAAAAAGCCCCCCAAAATAAAATAAAAAACCCTAGCCTACAAAAACTACCAATAGCCCTTAAAAAGGCCTTTTGTAGGCCATTGCCCTAAAGAAATCAGCTATTTTCACTGAAAAAAATACAAAGACCCCCCCCAACAGTAAAACCCACAACCCAACCAACCCCCAAAATAAAAAAACTAACTCTAACAAAAACCTAAGCTATCCATTGCCCTGAAAAGGGCATTTGTATGGGCATTGCACTTAAAAGGGCATTCATCTATTTTCATTGCCCTGAAAAATGGCATTTAGCTCTTTTAAGAACGTCCCAAACCCTAATGTAAAAAAAAAAACCCTCCCAAAAAAAGTTCATCCAGACGGGGAGGACTTCATCTATCCAGGCAGCGTCTTCTATCTTCATCCAGGCGGCATCTTCTATCTTCATCCCGGCGGCATGGAGCAGGTTCATCTTTCAAGACATCCAGCGCGGAGCGTCTTCTTCATATGGTCGCTTTCATACACTGAATCTTCAATGCAAGGGAGCTATTTAAAATGGTGTCCCTTGCATTCCTATTGACTGATTTTATTTTTGAAATTCAAATAAGCCAATAGGATGAGAGCTACTGAAATCCTATTGGCTGTTCAAATCAGCCAATGGGATGAGAGCTACTGAAATTCTATTGGCGGATTTGAATACAGCAGCGAGTGTATGAAAAGGACGCTCCGCACCGAATGTCTTGAAGGATGGACCCGCTCCGCACTGCCGGGATGAAGATAGAAGATGCTGTCTGGATTAAGATATAAGACGCCGCCTGGATGGATGAAGACCTCGCTGCCTGGATGAAGACCTTGCCGTCTGGATGAAGATTTCTCGCTGCCTTTTTTAAACTTTTTTGGGGTGGGTTTTTTTGGATGAAGATTTCTCGCTGCCTTTTTTAAACTTTTTTGGGGTGGGTTTTTTTTAGATTAGGGTTTGGGCATTCTTAAAAGAGCTAAATGCCCTTTATTCAGGGCAATGAAAAAGAGCTGAATGCCCTTTTAAGGGTAATGCCCATACAAATGCCCTTTTCAGGGCAATGGGTAGCTTATATTTTTGTTAGAGTTAGGTTTTTTATTTTGGGGGTTTGGTTGAGTGGTGGATTTACTGTTGGGGCGTCTTTAATTTTTTTCAGGGAAAAGAGCTGAATTATTTAGGGCAATGCCCTACAAAAGGCCCTTTTAAGGGCTATTGGTAGTTTATTGTAGGCTTTTTTTTTTATTTTGGGGGGCTTTTTTATTTTTATAAGGCTATTAGATTAGGTGTAATTGTTTTTATTTTGGATAATTTCATTTGTTATTTTTCGTAATTTAGTGTTTTTTATTTTTTGTAATTTAGTATTTTTTATTTTTTGTAATTATAGATTTAATTTTTTTTAGTAGTGTTCGTTTTATTTAATGTGTAATTTAATTTGTAGTTATTTTAATTTTAGTATAATAGTAATGTTAGTTTAATATATAGTATAAACTTAGGTTTTTTAATTTCACAGGTAAATTTTTATTTATTTTAAGATAGGGATATTGTAATTTTAATTTAAAATTAAGGGGTTGTTAGGTTTAGGGGTTAATAGTTTAATTTAGTTTTTTATGATGTGGGGGCTGTTGGTTTAGGGGTTAATATGTTTATTTAGTGGCTGTGATGTTGGAGGCCAGAGGTTTAGGGGTTAATAACGTTAGTGGCGGCGATGTCGAGGAGTGGCGGAACAGGGGTTAATAATTTTATTATAGTGGTGATGATGTCGGGGAGCAGCGGAATAGGGGTTACTAACTTTATTTAGGTGGCGGCGATGCCAATGAACGAGATGGCTGCTTTTTGTTAGTGCTCTGTTGTCCCTGTTATAACTTGCTAAAATTCGGAATGATCAAATAACTCAAAAGTATCCCAAAGTACCCAGAAAGGGATCCCTGTCCCACAGCTAACCTCCGGTTTAGTTAAAATAGACGGCTGACTGGTAAGCGAAGAAACTAAGGAGCACAGTACGCACAGCCTGAGAGGTCTAACTCACCTGAGAGATCGGGAACAATCTGCCTATGTGGGATCTCTGGTTCCGGACATTGAAGGAGAGACTTTTGCAGACATACCCGGAGTGCCGGGTGATCCTCTGAAATGCGGCGATCAAGCCATATGCTAACGGGCCGCACCCACATGGCCAGACAGAGACGCCAGAGGTGTAGGCCTTGAGACCGGGGTCTCAGCTTAGGAGCACCTTGTCTGAAACGGAACGTCCCCCAGTGGCAAACAGCTTTTTACCGACCGGCTGACTGGTACTAAAGATCAGCATCAGGAGAACTCTAGCAAACAGAGGTGCGGTAAGCCTTAAAGATAATTGGGGCATTATAAGTGCACACTGGGCTAGCTCACTTAATAAGCACAGGGTGAGGAGAAAATATAGCACTGAAAGGTGACATAGCTCGCCCGATACCCTACAGTCCCCAGGTGGCATCGGACAGGGGGAGAATAGGAAGGACACTTTATAGAGCTAAAGGAAGCTTTCATTAATATTTGCAGAGACATCCTGTAAACCTCCTAGCCACAATAAAACAACAGATTGGGGTCAGCAAAGAGACCTACTGGGAGCAGGGGTCAATAAAATACTCTTGGGAAGTGCCGATACCTTTAAACATGGCCAGAAAGAGAAATATTAAACCTCACAAGGGAGCACATTCCTCTGTCATGGAGAACTTTCTGATCTCAGCAGACCCTGTTATACCCCCCAGTAAGACAGTACATGAAAATGCAGGACAGCATATAACAGTTCAGACACATGAACACGAAAATGGCGCCCTGACGCATAGCTACCTCACAAAAAAAGATATAACACACCTTTCCTCCAAAGAGGATATAAAGAACGCCATGCTGGACTTCAAGAATATGTTTGGGGAACTTAGAAGAGACATTGGGTCGGTAGACAGGCGGGTCACCCAAATTTAAGAGAAACAAGAAAACTCTCAGCTCTGACATGCAGCAGCAATCTAGCTACCTACAGGCTCAAGAGGGCACAGTACAATGTCTCATGAATCAGATAGAGGACCTCGAGAATAGGAGCAGGAGGAACAATCTCCGGCTGAGGGGTATTCCTGAGACCGTGGATCCTCCTGCCCTGCAACAAAACATCCAAGAGTTCATCAAATTCCTGAAAAACAACATAGCTGCACAGGAAGTACAAATAGAATGAGCTCATAGGGCACTGCGCCCTAAACCACCAAACAGAGCTCCGCCGAGAGACGTTATAATGAAATTTCTTTCCTTCAAGGAAAAAGAAGAGGTCCTCAAAATGGCTAGGGCTAAACACCCTCTCACGTTTAGGGGAACAGAGATCCAGGTGTTCTCAGATTTATGCCCTACAACACTACAAAAAAGAAGAGAATTAAGGCACATCACATCAGCTCTAAGGGACAAAAGGATCCCCTACAGATAGGGCTTCCCCACTAGCTTAATAGCTACCAAAGATAATGCAACTCACACCCTTAGATCCCCTGAAGACATCCCAAGCTTCGCGCAAGCACTGGGTCTAGACATTAGGCCCCCCAGAGAACACAAAGCTGCTCCTCAGGTTTTACCTAACAGAGTTCAGGGAGATGTTCAGCAACCCTGAGTCTAAGATTTTCCCTTCTTGCAGTTACCCTTGACCGGGGACAGGTTTTTCTAACCTTCCAAAATACAAGACCCCTAATAATAGCTCTCAACGGAGCATCCTCTCTCCATATGGGTCTGAGTCCTGGACTTATATTAAGGAGTCTTAAGGCCGTATGTGTAAGGATTTTTCTTATGTTGTTGTGAATGCACAAATTATGATTTCTTTTAAAATGTATAAGAAATTATTGTAGCCCAGAATCACGCAAATTAGCATCCTACATAGCAGATATTTATGTTTGTAACATATTCACAAATAGAACTGAGTAAGTTGTTATGATATGTGGTAGATAATGAAGTAAGAGTTGCAACATGATACTGAACCAGGCATTCCTTCTTCGTAGCTTTAATAGAACCTACTAGTTAAAGCCCCCACAGCACGGAAGAACTACACACCGAACACATAGACATAAACATTAGCGAATGCATTCACGACATAGATACAGATTAGACACATCCACTTGATAGCAGGCATTACAAATCTGGAAACTTGACCCAGAAGGCATGCAGCATCCCTTCAGAAACATAGCACTCTAAGATGGGTCCAACACCCACAGTCTGACACAAAAATTCGATAGAACAAACAGGACTGACTAGACCACTATATGTTGAGGCATACAAACAAGGTAATGGAGGTAGGGGATGATATTCCGGACACATAACCCTCATAATGTTGCCAAGGGGGCACTGGTTAGGGTACTTAGTTAAGGTTTAGTCTAAGATTTTCCCTTCTTGCAGTTACCCTTGACCGGGGACAGGTTTCTCTAACCTTCCAAAATACAAGACCCCTAATAATAGCTCTCAACGGAGCATCCTCTCTCCATATGGGTCTGAGTCCTGGACTTATCTTAAGGAGTCTTAAGGTCGTATGTGTAAGGATTTTTCTTATGTTGTTGTGAATGCACAAATTATGATTTCTTTTAAAATGTATAAGAAATTATTGTAGCCCAGAATCACGCAAATTAGCATCCTACATAGCAGATATTTATGTTTGTAACATATTCACAAATAGAACTGAGTAAGTTGTTATGATATGTGGTAGATAATGAAGTAAGAGTTGCAACATGATACTGAACCGGGCATTCCTTCTTCTTAGCTTTAATAGAACCTACTAGTTAAAGCCCCCACAGCACGGAAGAACTACACACCGAACACATAGACATAAACATTAGCAAATGCATTCACGACATAGATACAGATTAGGCACATCCACTTGATAGCAGGCATTACAAACACCAGCATATCTGGAAACTTGACCCAGAAGGCACGCAGCATCCTTCCAGAAACAGAGCACTCCAAGATGGGTCCAACAAAACCCACAGTCTGACACAAAAATTCGATAGAACAAACAGGACTGTCTAGACCACTATATGTTGAGGCATACAAACAAGGTAATGGAGGTAGGGGATGATATTCCAGACACATAACCCTCATAATGTTGCCAAGGGGGCACTGGTTAGGGTACTTAGTTAAGGTTTAATGTTTATAGATTATTCTGAGTTAAAAAGTTAATGATGAATGTTTATGTTTCAAGCAAGAAATACAGGGACAACTACCCCTATTTGTTTAAGTAGTTGATACAGTTATTACCTTTGGATATATAGAACTCCTTGTTGATTGTTGGTGTTATAATTTCACTGGATCGTTCTATAGCATATAAAGTTTAATTACTGTAAACCCGGTCCTCCTTGAAGGGGACATTCTTTGCTTTCTTTTCTCTTCCCACCTCAACCTCTCTCTAAATCCCTCTCCCTAATACGACACTTTTTCTATACCATCAAACCCCCATTCATTGTGTAACGCTTTAGAACCCCTCCCATCTCCTTCCCTCCCCCCCGCCCTTTTTTTTCTTTCTCTCCCTCCAGACCCCTCTCCTCCTTCCTTCGCCTCATCTCCCCCACCGATCATCTGTACGTATTTTCCTCAGTCCCTCCCCCCAATTACTGTCGCCAAGGCCAAACAACTGACATGGTGCAATGATGGCTGAAACGTGGGTCTCACCCACTGGAGCTTATCTCCAGAAATACGAAGGGGTTAAACAGCCCTATAAAATAAAAGAACAGTGCGCCAGCAAATAAATTATACTAAACCTCCAAAATAAAAAGATAAAACAATCACAGTGAATGTCAAATAGTATTGGTTTGTATATAACAAAACGTGTTCAGTGACTTAGCTGATACTGCTATGTGGATATTTTCCAATGAAACCAATAGTGGTCCATATATGTGAGAATGATTTCTCAAAATAAGTCAATGGATGGCTCGCAGCTTCTTCAAAACTTTTGCTGGTGTCCCAAAAGAAAGAAATCTGTAGAAATGTAAAATGAGAAAGAAGGCGCCACCATAGTGCACGATCAGTGGAAAAAACAAGCTTCAAATGCACAATTAAAGCTGGTACTTACAAGCTCCCTGACACTTGAGAAGTGTCACAAGCGCCTTCTGGAACCTTTTGAGTCGTCCAGCTAACTCCCACTCTTGCAGGTGTTGATCCGCTCTTTGGGGTATTCAAATAGATACCGGATAAATTGCTCTCCCGGTGAGATCATAGCTATGGCAAGCTCGTGAACTGTATTCGAGGTAGCCTAACCCGGTAGGCTCAAATGCACAGTGATACAGATATTGCACTGTATACAAAACCCTCCATGAACAAACACCATCCAAAAGACAAAAAAAAGCCTTTTGGATGGTGTTTGTTCATGGAGGGTTTTGTATACAGTGCAATATCTGTATCACTGTGCATTTGAGCCTACCGGGTTAGGCTACCTCCAATACAGTTCACGAGCTTGCCACAGCTAAGATCTCACCGGGAGAGCAATTTATCCGGTATCTATTTGAATACCCCAAAGAGCGGATCAACACCTGTGAGAGTGGGAGTTAGCTGGACGACTCAAAAGGTTCCAGAAGGCGCTTGTGACACTTCTCAAGTGTCAGGGAGCTTGTAAGTACCAGTTTTACTTGCGCATTTGAAGCTTGTTTTTTCCACTGATCATGCACTATGGTGGCACCTTCTTTCTCATTTTACAGTTAAACAGCCCTAACAAGTGTTCCATAGTACTCAAAGAGTTACAGAGAATGGGTGGTGACATAGTTTATTTGCAGGAGACCCACTTCTCGACCGCTCATGAACCAAAATGGTTTAACCGTCATTACTCGGTTGCATACTTTGCCTCGGGCCCTGAGAAAAAAAACGGGGTTGGAATTCTCTTTCGCGAGGGAATCCAGTTCCAACTATCACAGATCCATAGAGATCCGGAGGGCAGATTTCTGCTACTTGCCGGTACCCTATATGGCAGGCCCATTACGCTAGCAAATGTTTATTGCCCTAATGCTTCCCAGCACCTCTTTCTACAGAAGGTCGCCCATAAAATTCTAGAGATGCAGATAGGTATTCTTTTTCTTGGTGGAGATCTTAATGCTTCACTTGATCCCTTCCTTCACACCTCCAACGGCGTCTCCAGCGCTCCTCAGAAAGTTCGGAGACGAATGGCCGCAACACTGGCGGAGCTCGCAGTACATGACATATGGCGTACACATCATCCACAGGCTAAAAACTACACTTTTTACTCGCACCCACACCGTAAATATTCCAGGATCGACTATTTATTTATTTGCGATCACTTGGTCTGATCATGCCCCGGTAGGATGTTCAATCCAATGGCCTACTACCCCAGTTACCCCCTTTGTGTGGAAGCTGGACGACACGCTTCTAGCAGATCCGGTTTTCAACTCGGAAATTCGGAATTCTCTTGCTGAATTCTTCCTCCTAAATGCTAACGAACAATTGAAGGATACTACCATCTGGGAGGCGCATAAGTGCACTATCAGAGGCCTACTGATCAAGCACAAAGTGAAGCTAAAGAAACTCAGAAGGGAGCGATATAAAGAGCTGCTGTCCCGAGTGGAACAAGCAGAGTTGGCTCACAAAAATCACCCACAAGATGGTGTTGGGTTGGACCATTTACTCTTAGCCAGAAAAAACTTGCTTCAGTATCTGCAAGAAGGGTACCAAAAACAAGCTCTTATTCTGAGGCAACTCTATTTTGAGCAGGGTGATAAACCCAGAAAGCTCCTTGCCAGAGCAATTGCGAGAAAAAAATTAAAAGCATATGTACACCATATGAAAGACACACAGGGTATACTTCAGTCTGACGGCAACTCCATAGCTGAGGTCTTTAGGGACTATTTTGAGTCCCTCTACAATTTACACAGCCCTGACCGGGCTGGAGAGGCAGCTCCCGCTACCGGATGAGAAGAAGCAGACATTCTAAAATACCTTGAGGAAACCAAAATCCCTAAGCTAGCAAACGCAAATTCAAAAATCCTTGACTCCCCGTTCACAAACGAGGAAGTACAAAAAGCTATAAAGGATCTCCCGTCGGGTAAGTCCCCGGGACCCGATGGCTTCGGCCTTAAATACTACAAACTCTATGCGGATATTCTTGTCCCAAAGCTAACAAGCATGTTGAACGCCCTAACGGATGTCCCCGACCTCCCGGGCTCCATGCTTGAAACCCACATTGCAGTAATTCCCAAGCCTGGAAAACCCCCAGATAGGCCTGAAAACTACAGGCCTATATCCTTACTTAATTCGGATAGAAAGATACTTGCAAAGATCTTGGCTACCCACTTAAACAGATACTTACCCAGGCTAGTTTCTACTGAGCAGGTAGGATTTGTCCCTTTCCGAGAGGCTAGGGATAACACCCTCAAAGTGCTTCAGCTGATAACCCACGCTCATGAATGCAATATGGCACTGGTCCTGGTAACCACAGACATGGAAAAAGCGTTTGACCGGGTCAGCTGGCTGTTCATTCGGTTCACACTGCTAAAATTTGGTTTTGGGGCCGGTTTCATTAACAGAGCCATGTTCTTGTATTCAGCCCCCAATGCAAGAGTGAGGGTCAATGGCACTCTCTCAAAAACCTTCCTGATCAAAAATGGCACGAGGCAGGGGTGTCCCCTGTCACCTCTCCTCTTTGCTCTAACAATAGAGGTATTGGCGAGTAAAATCAGAGCCAACCAAACAGTGAAGGGGCTTGTCGTGGGCGGAGTTGAACATAAATTGTCGATGTACGCTGACGATATTCTCCTCACCCTTTCAGACTCGAATGGTTCCCTTGGGGCTGCCTTAATGGAGTTTAAGAGCTACGGAAGGATCTCGAACTTCCTTCTTAACCCCTCTAAATTGGAGATCTTGAACATATCACAGCCAGCTATTGCCTTTGACAAGGTCAAATTAAACTGTCCGATAAAAGTGGCCGAACACAAGATTAAATATTTAGGCATAACAATCACGCCAAATATATCAGAGACAACCGAACTGAACTATAAAGGCATTTGCAATGAGATCATTAAAGATCTTACTAACTGGAAAAAGAAGACCATCTCCTGGATGGGCCGCATAGGGGTTGTCAAAATGAATGCACTACCAAGAGTCTTGTACATCATGCAGACAATCCCGGCCTCTGCAGCTTCTCACTATCTCCATCAAATCCAAACAGCAATGGAGACGTACATATGGAACGGGATGAAACCCAAAATCAAAAGGCGCACCATATATCTCCCTAGAGAGGGGGGGGCCTGGGAGTGCCACTGCTGAGAGAGTACCAGAGAGCTATCTCTCTCCAGCGGATAGTGGAGTGGTGTAGAAATGCCTGTGACAAACGGTAGATACAGATAGATAATGAGATTCTCAGAAGAGGAAATGTGGGGTCACTGGCTTGGATATCTGAGGGGAAGCGCCCAGCGTCCATATCGGCATATCCTATGATTGCTGATACCCTTAAGACTTGGGATAAAATACTGAAGGAAGACTCCTTTGTGTCCTCCAAGGCGTCACCAAATATACCGGTTTGGGGTAACCCGGATTTGGGAATGGAAACTAAACCGCATATCCAGGGAGATACATACACCCTGGCTGAGGTAACAATCTCCAATATTCTACATCAGGGGAAAATTAAGCCACAGGCAGAACTGCTTGAGTGGGACCGGCCTCTGTTTGCATCCTGGTTCAGATATGCACAAATCACACATTATCTAAATACCCACAAAGAGCAAAGGGCATTGTCCAGACACAAAACAAAATTCGAGGTGCTGTGTACAATGCAACAGACCCCAAAACACCTGATTTCACAATTGTACAGTATCCTTCAAACTAGAGGAGGATCGGAGCTCCCGACATACGCGGTGGCCTGGCAAACGGAGCTAGACATGGAGATATCCACCAAGGAATGGGCAGGGATCTTTGTGAGAGCCAAGAAAGTTTCGATATCAGCAAAAGTGCAAGAAATGCTTTTAAGTCGGTGGTACCTAACCCCTACAAGGCTACACAGGATCTATCCCCAGGCAAGTAGGGAGTGCTGGAGAGGCTGGGGAGAAGAGGGAACAATTCTCCACATAAGGTGGACTTGCCCACACATTTGCCCATTCTGGGAGGAGGTGCTGGGCGCAATGAGCAAACTTCTGAAAATTATAATTCCCCCAAAACCAACGTATCTGATATCCCATGGGTTTCCTAAAATAGTTGGGGAGGACAAATATCTTCTCTCCTGTTGATGCTAACAGGCGCTAAGGGACTCATGTGAAAAAGTGAAGTTAAGCGCTTAAAGCACGGGTATATCTAAGAGATGTGTATTTAAATAAAGGGAACAGTGTCCAGTATGTAATCAACGAAAAAATATATTCATCAAAGTAATAATATATAATAATATATAGGAAGGAATATATATATATATGTACCAGAACAGAGACAGAGGCGTAAATATAGTTCAAATGGAATATTTCCAAAGGCAATTTATTATACTAATAAAACAGAAGTGTCAAGATGTCTAAAATGATACAAATGATACAATGTAAAACAAAGGGACGTCTCCCTTAATAAATGTATAGATACATAAAATAAGCATAAAAAAACGATAAGAAAAAGTACTTGCGCTTTAGCGAAAAATGTACTGATGTCCCAAGATATTGACTTGCCAAGTGACAAGAAAGTAACTGTCCAGTTGTAGGCTTGAATTGCCTGTATTTGGTGGTTGGCGTTACTGGATGAAAGAAAAAAGAGTTCTAAAAAACCTTCAATCTGACGAGAACCTAGTCATCAAACCCGCCGATAAAGGGGGAGGAGTGGTGGTTATGAACAGGGTACAATACATTGGGGAAGCACAGAGACTACTGGGAGACACTAATACCTACGAAACACTCAGTTTAGATCCAACAAAAAAAATTTCCTCCAAACTAACTAAAATACTTGATATGGCAAAAACTAAAGGTATTCTGAATAACAAAGAATACAAATTTTTAACTCCTAAGCAAGCAAAAATTCCCATATTTTATTACCTACCGAAGGTACACAAAAGTCTAACGAACCCCCCTGGAAGACCCATTATTTCGGGGATAGATTCATTAACTTCGAATCTATCCCAGTATCTTGATGAATTCCTTCAAGTTTATGTGAAAAAATTACCCTCCTATCTTAGAGATACAACAGAGATTTTACAAATCCTCAATGACATGAAATGGGAAGAGAACTACACTATAGTAACTTGTGACGTCACTTCATTATACACCATCATAAACCACGAACTTGGCATCCAATCAGTTAGTAGTTATTTAGAAAAGGATGCTACCTTGCTGAAAGAACAAAAAGACTTTCTGTTAGAAGGTATTGAATTTATTCTAAATCAAAATTATTTTTCATTTAATGGTAAGTTTTTTCTACAAAAGACTGGGACGGCTATGGGTACAAGATTTGCACCCAGCTATGCGAATCTCTTTATGGGATATTGGGAGGAAACTTTCTTCCCTCAGCATAAGCTGGGTGCAAATCTTGTACTATATAAAAGATACATAGACGATAGTATATTTGTATGGAGGGGTGAAGAATCTGAGTTACAAGAAATGTGTGATGACATGAATAAGAATGACAGGAACATCAACTTCACATACACATACAGTAAAAACAAAGCAATCTTCCTTGATTTAGAAATTGAAGTAATAAACGATCAAATTATTACGTCGACACACTTTAAAAAGGTAGACGCTAACAATTTCGTACATTATAAAAGCTGCCACCTGGAAAGGTGGAAAAATAATATACCTAAAGGGCAATATCTAAGAATCAAAAGAAACTGCTCTAGACACACAGATTATGAAAGACAAATATTAATTCTAGAGAATAAATTCAAGGAAAGAGGCTATGATGAAAGAATTATGAATTCAGCTAAGGAAGATGTAGATAAAATAGATCGAAAAAACCTCCTAAAATATAAGACTGACAAACATGCAACAAATTATGATGATAAAAAAGATACCATTGAAGTATCATTTTATTACAGACTATAATTGTAACAACAGTCTAATCAAAAAAATTCTAACAAAACATTGGCACTTAGTGCAGTCGGACCCAATAATCGGAGACAAAGTATCTGTATACCCTAAAATAATCTACAGAAGAGCAAAAAACCTCAGAAGTACCCTAGCACAGAGCGAACTAAAATCCATAAAAAGAAACAGCTATGAGGTAAGCTTAGAAGGAACTAAACTTTCTGGTTTCTTCCCATGCTTCGGATGTCGCTCTTGTAAATATAGCTCTAAATTAAAAGAAATAGAAGTGAATAATTTTAAGTTTAAAATTGGAGAAACAATAAGATGCCAAGACAAAGGGGTCATCTACATCATTGAGTGTTCTTGTAAAAAATATTACATAGGAGAAACTACTAGGACCCTCCGTGAGAGGATCAGAGAACACCTTTCATGCATAGACAGAGGGAATCTCGACACACATTTATACTCACACTTTAGAGAAAGCCATCAGAATAATCTGAAGCATTTCAGATTCTGGGGCCTAGCCAAAGCTAAACTTAATTGGAGGGGGGGTAATCTGGAAAAACAACTCCTAAAACTAGAAGCAAAATTGATCTATGTTATGGACACCCTTCATCCAAGAGGACTTAACTCAGAGTTAGATATCTCCCCGTTCCTATAGTCTATTACTTCTTCTCTACCCTACATTGATTCAGCATAATTCGTTCAAAGGATTTACCTTTCCCTATCCACATATATGGGTCTTTATGTAACATCTATGATATATGTCTATAGATAACACCTTAGCATCATATAACAATTTCGAATATATTCCCTTTATCCCTGCTATAGGATTACTCCTGTTATATTACAACACCATAAATAAGAAGTAGTTTCTCATTGACTGGATAAAGAATTCCACCTTAAATGTCCAAACACCCTATTCACACGTTCCACCTTTAATTAATTGTCTGAGACAGCCAATCAGATTAACTGAAGGCATTTAAATATTCTCATAGCAGCACAGACTAACATGTCTTGATAAAGCCTGTGGGCGAAACACGTTGACCTGACACTGTGTTTTATGCTATTGATTTTATCTATCATTATTGTTATCTGTTAACAATTTTATGCTTCAAAGGACTTTCCATTTGAATTTCTATGTGCATGCTGGCACCAACTGACAACTAACTCCACCAACTGCTGTGCCGTTTGGCACCAACCTTGCTACAAAGAAACTCCTAGTCGCTACTAGCGATCACAAAACTGACTGTCTCCTAAGAATTTCCTAGTCGCTCCCTGCGACCGCCAAGTTCCTCAACAAAGGATAACCCAGTCGCTACCAGCGACCGCAAAGACCATCTTACTTATCCTAAAGATCCGCTAGTCGTTACTAACGACCACCTCATCCTAAACCAAAGAATTCCTTAGTCGCTACCTGCGACCGCCAAGTTCTTCAACAAAGGATAAACCAGTCGCTACCGGCGACCGCAAAGACCAACCTACACTTCTTAAAAGATCCTCAAGTCGTTACTAACGACCACCTTATCCTCAACTGGAAGGATCTATATGTTTCTCCTAGTCGCTGTTTGCGACCGCCAAGTCCTTCAACAAAGGATAAACTAGTCGCCACTAGCGACCGCAAAGACCCATTTCTAAATTTCAAGATCCTGCTAGTCGTTCCTCACGACAACAAAGCCATCATCTTTCGTGAGCACAAAGATTATCTTTAAATCCCCCAGGATTTCCTTACAGATTTAGGAATAGGGGTTGCCACGGCAACATCACCTACCATTTTAAAACGTGACGTGACGTCACGTCACCTTTACACAAAAAGGCGCCCTTTTCTTTCATCCAGTAATGCCAACCACCAAATACAGGCAATTCAAGCCTACAACTGGACAGTTACTTTCTTGTCACTTGGCAAGTCAATATCTTGGGACATCAGTACATTTTTCGCTAAAGCGCAAGTACTTTTTCTTATCGTTTTTTTATGCTTATTTTATGTATCTATACATTTATTAAGGGAGACGTCCCTTTGTTTTACATTGTATCATTTGTATCATTTTAGACATCTTGACACTTCTGTTTTATTAGTATAATAAATTGCCTTTGGAAATATTCCATTTGAACTATATTTACGCCTCTGTCTCTGTTCTGGTACATATATATATATTCCTTCCTATATATTATTATATATTATTACTTTGATGAATATATTAATTTTTCGTTGATTACATACTGGACACTGGTCCCTTTATTTAAATACACATCTCTTAGATATACCCGTGCTTTGAGCGCTTAACTTCACTTTTTCACATTGCTTTTGCCACTTTGTATTCTTGGAGGGGAATTCACTAGTTAAGCTGGGTACTGTCCTTTAGCGCCTATAATTTCCTTTTTTCTACGCTAAGGGACTCATGCCAGCCCACTGGAAAAGCCCACAGACCCCAAGTGTGCAGGAGGGGAGGAATAGGGTGGGGGATTTGCTTAGACTGGAACGCTATCACTTTCTCAAAACTGGGAAAATAGCTATGCATGAGATGATGACTCTGACTTGGGAGGGCAGGGGACTCTAGCCCTTAGACCATGGACATAGTAATGTCAGCACACACACTATGACCTACCCTCGTACCGCGCCTTGCGATTATACCCCCTCCCCCCTCTCTCCCCTCCTTTTTAATACCCACCCCCTTCTCTCCATCATTCCCCCTACCTCCCTCTCTCCACCTCTCCTCCCCCTCCCCCTTTTTATTTTTCTCTTTTTCTTCTCCCCCCCTCATCCTCACATACCCCCCACATTCTAACTGTACTTTTCTTTTCTATTCTTCAGTCCTCACACACTCGAGTGTGTAAACACCAGGGGGGGTAGTTATCAAGCCGTCAACCTCAAATACGCTGGAATTCCGCAGCGTATTTGTGGCGAGGCTGATTCGCCTTAGTTATCAAAGGCTTCAGACCGGCAAAAGTAGAATTTTGTGACGTAAACTTCGATCCGCCGAACTCCGTCCGACACAGATCGATTCTTACGTCACTCCAGATGTTCCGCACACAAGTACGGCACGATCTCACTACTTTTGCTAGTTATCAAAAAACTAGCAGGTACGCTCGGCACTTTTACGGCCCAGCGTACCTGGTTTTCAAACCGCCAGCCTGGAGGCGGCGGATCCCATAGGAATCAATGGGAGTCTGACCATAGCAAAAGAACAAGTTCGCTGCTGACAGACATCCCATTCATTCCTATGGGAGCTGTCTGCACCTAACACCCTAACATGTACCCCGAGTCTAAACACCACTAATCTGTCCCCCCTACACCGCCGCAACAAAATAAAGTTATTACCCCCTAAACCGCCGCTCCCGGAGCCCACCGACACTATAATAAATATGTTAACCCCTAAACCGCCGCTCCCGGAGCCCACCACAAGCTACTCTATACATATTAACCCCTAAACCGCCGCTCCCGGAGCCCACCGCAAGCTACTCTATACATATTAACCCCTAAACCGCCGCTCCCGGAGCCCACCGCCAACTACATTATACCTAGTAACCCCTATCCTGCCCCCCCCTATACCGCCGCCCTCTATAATAAATTAATTAACCCCTATCCTGCCCCCCTACACCGTCGCCACCTATAATAAATTTATTAACCCCTATCCTGCCCCCTTCTACACCGTCGCCACCTATAATAAATTTATTAACCCCTATCCTGCCCCCTTCTACACCTTCGCCACCTATAATAAATTTATTAACCCCTATCCTGCCCCCCACTACACCGCCGCCACTGTAATAAAATTATTAACCCCTAAACCTAAGTTTAACACTAACCCTAACACCCCCTAACTTAAATATTAATTAAATAAATCTAAATCATATTTCTATTATGAACTAAATGAATCCTATTTAAAACTAAATTATTACCTTTAAAATAAACCCTAATATAGCTACAATATAAATAATAATTATATTCTAGCTATCTTAGGATTTATTTTTATTTTACAGGTACCTTTCAATTTATTTTAACTAGGTACAATAGCTATTAAATAGTTATTAACTATTTAATAGCTTGCCTAGTTAAAATAAAGAGAAATTTACCTGTAAAATAAAAACTAACCTAAGTTACAATTACACCTAACACTACACTATACTTTAATAAATTATTCCTATTTAAAACTAAATATTTACCCGTAAAATAAACCCTAATATAGCTACAATATAATTAATAATTACATTGTAGCTATCTTAGGATTTATATTTATTTTACAGGTAACTTTGTATTTATTTTAGCTAGTTAGAATAGTTATTAAATAGTTATTAACTATTTAATAACTACCTAGCTAAAAGAAATACAAAATTACCTGTAAAATAAATCCTAACCTAAGTTACAATTAAACCTAACACTACACTATCATTAAATAAATTAAATAAACTACCTACAAATAACTACAATTAAATACAATTACATAAACTAACTAAAGTACAAAAAATAAAAAAGCTAAGTTACAAAAAATAAAAAAAATAAGTTACAAACATTTAAAAACATATTACAACAAGTTTAAGCTACTTACACCTAATCTAAGCCCCCTAATAAAATAACAAACTCCCCCAAAATAAAAAAATGCCCTACCCTATTCTACATTACAAAAGTTCAAAGCTCTTTTACCTTACCAGCCCTTAAAAGGGCCTTTTGTGGGGGCATGCCCCAAAGAGTTCAGCTCTTTTGCCTGTAAAAGAAAAATACAACCCACCACCCACATACCCCTAATCTAAACCAAACCCCCCTTAAAATAACCTAACACTAATCCCCTGAAGATCATCCTACCTTTAGTTGTCTTCACTCAGCCGAGCCACCGATGGAACTGAAGAGGACATCCGGACCGGCAGAAGTTATCCTCCAAGGGGCGCTGAAGAAATCTTCCATCCGATGAAGTAATCCTCCAAGCGGCGCTGAAGAAATCTTACATCCGGGCGAGGTCATCTTCCAAGAGGCGCTGAAGAAGTCTTCTATCCGGGTGAGGTCATCTTCGAAGCTGGGTCTTGAATCTTCATCCCGCCGACGCGGAACATCTTTCTTTCCAATCAGCCAATCAGATTGAGCTCGCATTCTATTGGCTGATCGAAATCAGCCAATCAGATTTTTCCTACCTTAATTCCGATTGGCTGATAGAATCCTATCAGCCAATCGGAATTGAAGGGACGCCATCTTGGATGACGTCCCTTAAAGGAGCCTTCATTCGTCGGTAGTTCGTCGGGAAAGAAGGATGTTCCGCGTCGGCGGGATGAAGATTCAAGACCCGGCTTCGAAGATGACCTCGCCCGGATAGAAGACTTCTGCAGCGCCTCTTGGAAGATGACCTCGCCCGGATGGAAGATTTCTTCAGCGCCGCTTGGAGGATCACTTCATCGGATGGAAGATTTCTTCAGCGCCCCTTGGAGGATAACTTCTGCTGGTCCGGATGTCCTCTTCAGTTCCATCGGTGGCTCGGCTGAGTGAAGACAACTAAAGGTAAGATGTTCTTCAGGGGATTAGTGTTAGGTTATTTTAAGGGGGTTTGGGTTAGATTAGGGGTATGTGGGTGGTGGGTTTTAATGTTGGGGGGGTTGTATTTTTCTTTTACAGGCAAAAGAGCTGAACTCTTTGGGGCATGCCCCCACAAAAGGCCCTTTTAAGGGCTGGTAAGGTAAAAGAGCTTTGAACTTTTTTAATGTAGAATAGGGTAGGGCATTTTTTATTTTGGGGGGGTTTGTTATTTTATTAGGGGGCTTAGATTAGGTGTAAGTAGCTTAAAATTGTTGTAATATTTTTAAAATGTTTGTAACTTATTTTTTTTATTTTTTTGTAACTTAGCTTTTTTTATTTTTTTGTACTTTAGTTAGTTTTTAATTTAATTTAATTGCAGTTATTTGTAGCTAATTTATTAAATTCATTTAATGATAGTGTAGTGTTAGGTTTAATTGTAACTTAGGTTAGGATTTATTTTACAGGTAATTTTGTATTTATTTTAGCTAGGTAGTTATTAAATAGTTAATAACTATGTAAGAACTATTCTAACTAGCTAAAATAAATACCAAGTTACCTGTAAAATAAATATAAATCCTAAAATAGCTACAATGTAATTATTAATTACATTGTAGCTATCTTAGGGTTTATTTTACAGGTAAGTATTTAGTTTTAAATAGGAATAATTTAGTTAATAAGAGAAATATTATTTAGATTTATTTAATTAATATTTAAGTTAGGGGGGTGTTAGGGTTAGTGTTAGACTTAGGTTTAGGGGTTAATAATTTTATTGCAGTGGCGGCGGTGTAGGGGGGCAGGATAGGGGTTACGCTGGGCCGGAAAAGTGCCGAGCGTCCCTGCTAGTTTTTTGATAACTAGCAAAAGTAGTCAGATTGTGCCGCACTTGTGTGCGGAACATCTGTAGTGACGTAAGAATCAATCTGTGTCGGACTGAGTCCGGCGGATCGAAGCTTATGTCACAAAATTCTACTTTTGCCGGTGTCTAGGGCTTGATAACTAAGGCGAATCAGCCTCGCCACAAATACACTGCGGAATTCCAGCGTATTTGAGGTTGACGGTTTGATAACTAGGGGCCTATGTCTTGTTTTTTATTCCACAAGATTTGACTGGGCAAACTTGACCTATTTTTTTATTAAAAAAGAGCTTTGGATCATTATCACCAGCTTTAGGATCATATTTTCCACTAGAATCTCACCTAATTAGGAGCACCATATAGTTTATACACATTTTTTGTACTTTTTTGCCATTTTTTCTCATAATTTTGTATTTCATTCTTTTTTTGAAGTTTGCAAACACATTTTAAACTCACATTTACTTTTGGATATTTTTTGAGATAATTTGTGATATATTTTGGCTTTTTTGGTCACTTCACAAGGATTTGGACTACCACCACTGACAATAGTTTTGCATTAAATAAGGAGTTACTTATTAATTTGAGAATCAATATCTAATCATCAGACACATAATCTTGGACTAAGATACTATTCAATACATGCATATAGATTTGATAGACAACAGGATATATTGTATTTAGTCAGGACCAGACTGAATTTAACTCATTCAATTGTTTTATTGTGTTTTAAATTTGTCCTACTTAGATAGGTATATAGCACATGGATCCATGATTGATTTTATGTCTAGTGACTAAAATCATTTAAAAAAAATAAATACAATTTTTTTATTGTATAATAAATGTTTTAGTGCACATATACATCCATTGTATTCTTTGCCCACTCTGAGGCGCTTCCTAGATCTTTTATTCTATAACACACACTTTCGGGATATACTAGGTATCCCTACTCTAAGAAGCTATAAGGATCTTTGATAGGGAGAGCGCTGTGAGATACTTTTCTTCTGTGTATACAGTGATGGTCAGTCCAGTGGAGTTCGGTTATGTGGTTGACTGAGATGTGGTTGCCTGTGGAGAAGATCGGGTCGAGGGTGTGTCTGGCTATGTGGGTTGGGGAGTTTACAAGTTGCTTCAGTCCGATGGTTCCAAGGTTTTCCAGGAGGTTGCTGGTGTTGTGGTCATTGGCGTTGTCTAGATGGAAGTTGAGGTCACCGAATAGGATGTAGTCCTTTGAGGTGAGGGCGTGGGGTGCAAGGTGGTCGGTGATGGAGTCACAGAAGGTGGGACGCGGTCCTGGAGGTCTGTAGATGAGGGTTCTACGGAGGGTGGTGCTGTGGTTAACCTTGATTTTGAAGTGTAGATGTTCCCAGTTCCCATTGTACTTTTATCTTTATACCCATGGACAGCGCTGCAAAATCTGTTGGCACTTTATAAATAAATAATAATAATAATATAATAAAAACTATAAAAATCCACTGAGATAAGAGGTGGCCTTCAAAGGCATAGAAATTAGCATATGAACTTACCTAGGTTTAGTTTTCAGCAGAGAATACCAAAAGAACAAAGCAAATTTGAAACTTAAAATTTGTTTAAATTGCATGCCCTATCTGAATCATGTACGTTTAATTTTGACTTGACTGTCCCTTTAACTACTGCAGTGATGTACCTTCAAATATCAGGAGATGGGGGAGATAGTGTAATGCTGCACAGTGGAGGAGGCTGAGAGGAACAGATTGTCAGGGGCTATGCAGGGGGAGTAGCAACACAATCTGAACCATAGGATTCCTCCTTACACCTGATCATTTAAGTGCTGTAACTTGGAGCTTCAAATGAGAGAACACAATTTTACTGCGCAGGAGCCTTAGAATCCTGTGCTATAAGAGCAGTTGCTGCAACCATACAAACCCATACAGATAGGTATTGGAACAAGCAGTGTTTAACTGAGAAACAGTTGAGTGCTGCCATTGAAGTTACAGTGCCCCTGTGCCAGTCCAGCACTGATGCAGCTCAAATTACAGCCCCAGCGGCTATGGCCCCCCGGGAACTCCCCCAGTTTTTCTGACATGCCAGACTGGCCTTGCCTGCTAAATCTTATTTGCTGATAGGTACAAATGCATGTTTGGTTTTCAGACGCTAAACATTAGTAGAATATATACAAATTATACAGCTGTATTAGTTTTAATCAAAGAGCAAAAACATTTTAACTTTTTTTTTAACACCCTGCACCATATGGATGTAGCTACTACATCATACAGTACTTTGCCCAGCGTACTGTGATCACATAGTACCTACGTCCAGCACAGAGACCCATGTTGCGGTCTTTGCAGTCAGCTTAGACAGCAGGAGCCTTAACCAGGGGACAGAAGGCTTCTGTCTTCATATGGTAAGGAAACACTAATCCCTTACCATATAAATCCAGATTGCAGATCGTTACAGAGAGTTACACCGTATGTGTCAATCTCTGTCTGTTACCATCATTCATTGGTACAGAGTGGGAGCGGTGGGAGGGTAGGAGAGAAGCGAGGTGGTGGCCCAAAATAGGCCAGGGGAGGGAGGGGCAGGGTTCCTTACACTACGGAAAAAATATCATCTGGAGGGGGACCCTACAATACAGAATAAAGTGACATTGGAGGGGGAGGGTGATCCCTACACTACAGAAAAAAGATATATTAAATATAAAATAAAAAAAATAAATAAGAATAATATGTTACTGATGGACTAGCTGCCAGTAACATGCAGGGTGGAGAGCAGTGGTAGAGGGGAGAGCTAAAGAGATGTTGGGGGGTGGATCATGGAGGTTGGTGGGTGAGGAGGGATTCTAAACTACAGAAATGAAAAATAAACTGCATACTGGCATACTGTCTGCCAATACCTAAGATGTTGAAGACTAGTTGGGGGGAGGAGGGAAGAGAGCTATTTTGGTGGGATCAGGTAGGGATCAGGGGGTGGTAGGTATGATCAGGGGGTGGTAGGTGTCAGGTGGTAGGGTACTCTCTACACTACAGCAAATATTAACCTTAAAAGGTAATTGATAAACCCCTCCACTGCCAGGAATTTCAGAAGTGTGATGCACAGCTGCAATTAGCGGCCTTAGAACAATGGCAAAGCCATTCACGTCTGCTGTTTCTGAACAAAGGGGATCCCAGATAAGCTTTTACAGTTTTATGACTGCAATAGATGTGTGTAAATAATTTCAGTGAGAAACCCAAAGTTTTCTATAGAGTTTTTTTATAAAACTCTATTTCTGTTTAAATACAGTCGTCCAGATTATGAGTTTTGTGTTATGAGCGACTTGCTACTAACTTGCAAGTTATTTCCCCCGCTCACCTTTAATAGCGCTCCTATTACAGGTTTGCAAAAAACGGCGTTTGTGGGCAATATGGCAGCGTTGAGCTCCATACCGCACACAAATACCAGCGCTGCTGTGAGCTGGTTTTACGTGCTCGTACACGATTTCCCCATAGACATCAATGGGGAGAGCCGGCTAAAAAAAAGCCTAACACCTGCAATAACGGAGCGTAAAATGTATGTTTAAACCAAACATAAACCCAGAGTCTAAACACCCCTAATCTGCCGTCCTCGACATCGCCGCAACCTACAGTACACTTATTAACCCCTAATCTGCCACCCTCAATGTCGCCATCGCAACTAAACTAAAGTTATTAACCCCTAAACATCTGGCCTCCCACATCACTAACACTAAATAAATATATTAACCCCTAAACCTAACCCTAAATCTAACCCTAACACCCCTAACTTTAATATCATTAAAATAAATCTAAATACAAATTACTATTATTACCTAAATAATTCCTATTTAAGACTAAATACTTACCTATAAAATAAAACCTAAGCTAGCTACAATATAACTAATAGTTACATTGTAGCTATCTTATGTTTTATTTTTATTTCACAGGGAAGTTTGTATTTATTTTAACTAGATAGAATAGTTAGTAAATAGTTATTAACTATTTACTAACTATCTAGTTAAAATAAATACACATTTACCTGTAAAATAAAACCTAACCTGAGTTACACTAACACCTAACATTACACTAAAATTAAATAAATTACATAAATTAAATACAATTAACAAAATTACAAAAAATAAAAAAGAACTTATCAAATATTTAAACTAATTACACCTAATCTAATAGCCCTATCAAAATAAAAAAGCCTCCCAAAAATAAAAAAACCCTAGTCTACACTAAACTGCCAATAGCCCTTAAAAGGGCCTTTTGCGGGGCATTGCCCCAAATAAATCAGCTCTTTTACCTGTAAATAAAACCACAAACAACCCCCCAACAGTAAAACCCACCACCCATACAACCAACCCCACAAAAAAAAAAAAAAACTTCCTAAAAAACCTAAGCTCCCTATTGCCCTGAAAAGGGCATTTGGATGGGCATTGCCCTTAAAAGGGCATTTAGCTCTTTTTCTGTGCCAAAACCCTAATCTAAAAATAAAACCCACCCAATAAACCCTTAATAAAACCTAACACTAACCCCTGAAGATCCACTTACAGTTTTTAAAGACTGGACATCCATCCTCATCAAGCCGGGAGAAGTCATCATCCAAGTGGGCAGAAGTCCTCAACAAAGTCGGGAGAAGTCTTCATCCAAGCGGCAAGAAGTCATCCTCCAGGTGGGCAGAAGTCTTCATCCAGACGGCATCTTCTATCTTCATCCTTCCGACGCGGAGCGGCTCCATCTTCAAGACATCTGGTGCGGAGCATCCTCTTCTTTTGCTGGATCTTGAAGAATGAAGGTTCCTTTAAATGACATCATCCAAGATGGCGTCCCTTGAATTCCGATTGGCTGATAGAATTCTATCAGCCAATTGGAATTAAAGGCTAAAAAATCCTATTGGCTGATGCAATCAGCCAATAGGATTGAGCTTCAATCCTATTGGCTGATCCAATCAGCCAATAGGATTGAGCTTGCATTCTATTGTCTGATTGGAACAGCCAAGCCAATAGGATTAAAGCTCAATCCTATTGGCTGATTGCATCAGCCATTTGGATTTTTTACCCTTTAATTCCGATTGGCTGATATAATTCTATCAGCCAATCAGAATTCAAGGGATGCCATCTTGGATGACGTCATTTAAAGGAACCTTCATTCTTCAAGATCCAGCGAAAGAGGATGCTCTGTGCCAGATTTCTTGAGATGGAGTCGTTCTGCTTCGGAAGGATGAAGATAGAAGATGCCATCTGGATTAAGACTTCTGCCCGCCTAGAGGATGACTGCTTGCCGCTTGGATGAAGGCTTCTCCCGGCTTTGTTGAGGACTTCTGCCCACTTGGATGAAGACTTCTCCAGGCTTGATGATGATGAATGTCCGGTCTTTAAAAACTGTATGTGGATCTTCGGGGGTAAGTGTTAGGTTTTATTAAGGGTTTATTGGGTGGGTTTTATTTTTAGATTAGGGTTTTGGGCACAGAAAAAAGAGCTAAATGCCCTTTTAAGGGCAATACCCATCCAAATGCCCTTTTCAGGGCAATGGGGAGCTTAGGTTTTTTAGGTAGTTTTTTTTTGGGGGGGGGTTGGTTGTGTGGGTGGTTGGTGTAATTAGTTTAAATATTTGATAATTTCTTTTTTATTTTGTGTAATTTAGTGTTTATTATTTTTTGTAATTTAGAAAAATATATTTTGTTAATTTAATTTATTTAATTTTAGTGTAATGTTAGGTTTTAGTGTAAGACAGGTTAGGTTTTATTTTACAGGTAACTTTGAATTGATTTTAACTAGGTAGCTAATAAATAGTTAATAACTACAGGTGGCCCTCGGTTTACGCCGGTTCAATTTGCGCCTTTTTTTTCAGTCATGTGACTGCTATTGAAAAGCTTTGGAAAGCAGTGCACTAATTAAAATAGCCAGTAGGTGGAGCTGTCCGCTTGTTTTGCAGCAAAGTTATGCAACTTAACAGACTGAAATTGATCTGTGCACACAGAGCAGATATTAGCTATCGAGCAACAAGATTTAGCAGCCATTTCCCTATTATCTTCCTGTCCAGCTGCTTAAGGTGAGGGTGCCTAACTGCCTATTAATCACTACAGATTGAAATGCATAGAATAGGTGCAGACCCAATATTATCTAACATGCTAACAATGCAGAGAACTGATTGCAGAAAAATGCAAGTAAAAAAACGTTTTTGTTCATTAAACTTAGTTTGATGATGATGCAGATGCAATCTGTTGTGTAATTATTTTATTAGGTGATGTTTAGCAAATGTTTTTTGTATATTAAACTTTGATGATGATGCAGTCTGTTGTGTGATTATTTTATTAGGTGATGTTTAGCAAATGTTTTTGTTCATTAAACTTAGTTTGATGATGATACAATCTATATTATTAGTTTATAATGCTGTTTAGCATTTTAAGTCTTAATTTCAAAGCTTTAAAAATAATGTATTAGGTGTTACTTGTCACAATTTTGAGAGGGACCTGGAACCTAACTCCCTCACTTCCCATTGACTTACATTATAAACTGGGTTTCAATTTACAACAGTTTCAATTTACAACCATTCCTCCTGGAACCTAACTCTGGCGTAAACTGAGGGCTACCTGTATTTACTAACTAGTCTACCTAGTTAAAATAAATACAAATTTACCTGTGAAATAAAAATAAACCCTAAGTTAGATACAATGTAACTATTAGTTATTTTGTAGCTAGCTTAGGTTATATTTTACAGGTAAGTATTTCGTTTTAAATAGGAATAATTTACGTATTAATTGTAATTTTTATTTGGGATTATTGTAATTATGTGAAAGTTAGTGGGTGTTAGGGTTAGGGTTACGTTAGGGTTAGGGGTTAATAACTTTAGTATAGTGAAGGCGACATTGGGGCAGCAGATTAAGGGTTAATAAGTGTAGTTAGGTGGCAGTGATTTTGGGGGCAGCAGATTAGGGGTTAATAACAGTAATGTAGGTTGTGGTGATGTTAGGGCAAGCAGATTAGGGGTTAATAAGTGTATGTAGGTGGCGATGACATTGGGGCAGCAGATTAGGGGTTAATATATTTAACTAGTGTTTACGATGCGGGAGTGCGGCGGTTTAGGGGTTAATATGTTTATTATAGTGATGGCGATGTCTGGAGTCGAAGATTAGGGGTTAACAATTTTATTTTAGTGTTTGCAATGCGGGAGGGCTTTGGTTTAGGAGTTAATAGGTATTTTATGGGTGTTAGTGTACTTTGTAACACTTTAGTTATGAGTTTTATGCTACAGCTTTGTAACATAAAACCCATAACTACTGACTTTCAGATGACGGTACAGATCTTGTAGTTATAGGCTGTATTGTTCACTTTTTGGCCGGACAGGCAAACTCATTATACTGGAGCTGTGGAAGTCCCATTGAAAAAGGACTTTAAAAAGTTATGTTGCGTGACGGCCAAAAAAGTGTGTGGTACAGCTGTACCTACAAGACTCGTAATACCAGCGGTAGTGTAAAAGCAGCGTTATGAGGCTTTTTCACTCATAACGCAAAACTTGTAATCTAGTCGAGTGATAGCAAAAGTGTTTCTCTGAAATCCCTGGTAGTGAAGGGGTTACACGATATTCTTACATGCAAAAGAACAATTATGCTTACAATGTCATTTTAGAAGGATATAAAAGTATTTTTTATATGATTATTATACTTACTAGATATGTGCACAGGCAAAAAAATAGTTTTGCCGTAAAATTAGTTTAATATTTTTCAAAGCATTTCGTTTGGCGGAAGTTTGTTGATGTGGTGGTTGGTTTGGGCAAATAATGTTTTCTGATTCATTGCTTATTCTCAATGGGAACAACAAATTTACAACAAATTTGAATAAAAATCTTGCAAAATAAAATTCGAACAATTAAAAAAACTATCTTTTAATGCCATCAGAACATATAGGGGTCGATTACAAATTGATTTTCTACAAAATTCACCATTAGTCATTCTATAGCAGTGCTGACAAACCCTGGCGCTCCAGATGTGTTAGAACTACATTTCCCATGATGTTTGACTGGACTGAAGAGTTCCTAAGCATCATGGGGAATGTAGTTCTGAAACATCTGGAGTGCCAAGGTTCGCCATAACTGGTCTATAGGAATTTTTGTGGTTAAATCATTTGATAAGCTTCTCCAAAGGATTGTGATCTATCCTATAACTCGCTGACTTGTTTCAGACTATTTACCTCTCTGGACCTACTGGTTTCCATCTAACCCAATTAAGTCAAAGTGATTTAAAATGGCTGAGCGTCCCTTAGTCTCCCACCTCCATATGACAAGTTAAAGGGACAGTCAACAACAGAATTTTTGTTGTTTAAAAAGATAGATAATACCTTTATTACCTATTCCCCTGTTTTGCATAACCAACACAGTTATATTAATATATGTTTTACCTCTGTAATTACCTTGTATCTAAGTCTCTGCAGACTGCCCCCTTATTTCAGTTCTTTTGACAGACTTGCATTTTAGCCAATCAGAGCTGTCTCCATGGTAAATTCACGTGCATGAGCTTAATGTTATCTATATGAAACACATGAACGCCCTCTAGTGGTGAAATACTGTCAAAATGCAATCAGATTAGAGGTGGCCTTCAAGGTCTAAGAAATTAGCATATGAGAGAACAAAGCAAAATTGGTAATAAAAGTAAATTGGAAAATTGATTAAAATTACATGCCCTATCTGAATCATGAAAGTTTTTTTTTGTCTTGACTGTCCCTTTAAGGCTTGATTGGACAATGCTGTATGAGACATTTACTGCCTGACTGGCTGTCCCTAAACAACAGTGGTTAGTATTAGGATTGGACAGGGGGCATGGGCACATGAATCGTGGTCGGATCTCCTGTACATCATTAGAAACTAAGGAGCTGATTAGCCACATGTATATACCTCCATTAATACTTTCCTGTCCCTTCCTGCACATTTTTTGGTGCCAAACGCTAGGGGAAAAAAAGTACAAATTGATTTGGTAAAGCAACGATTTATTCTTTGTCAGTTTTTTCCTATAATATATTTGTCATCTCATATAGAGGAAAATTGGCCTAAATTCTTCTGAAGCTCAAATACACATCACTAATATGTACTTGCACTACTTACAAACCATCTGCTAAACAACAATAATAATAATAATAAAGTATTTAAAACTGCCATTGTGTTAGTATATTTGAAGAATTTAGAAATTCAGAAGAGTCCAAGGGGGAGATTTATCCAGCAGCTGATGCCGCTTGCTCCGCCCGATGTTTCCAGCTCACCGGGAGACATACGTTAAGAAGCAGCGGTCTGAGGTGGTGAACTGCAATCATCCTGATCAGATACGATTGGGATGATTGACACCCCCTGCTAGCGGCCCTGCAGGGTATGGCATTGCACAAGCATTTCACCAGAAAATGTTAAATGCTGACAGCATATGCAGGGCGGACATGATTCACTATAGTGAATCATGTCCACCCGGGGTTTGATAAATCTACCCCAAGTATCAACACTTTAGAAGCTCTTTTGACTATTTTTATCTGGGGCCAAAACAGTGGCCACTTGTAGATGAGCAACTGCACTGATTCATGCAATCAATGGGTTAAATTTACTTACAACATCTATAACATCTCCCATTTCTTGATTCTGACCAGCTCCTATTCATTAAAGATTGGAGAGATTGGAGAGTTTTATTAAAGCAGCTGCACAGAATTGTCACGCCACTCCATCTTGGCAGCGGCTCGGCCTCTCCTACCACCGTCGTTTCCATGGTTCCAGCGGTTGTTGTGGCGATGATGTCATCGCTGCCCACCGCTTCTGGCCTCTGATGCCGCTCTCCTGTATGCTGTTGTTATGAGGTACTTTTTCAGGATATGTACTATCATATATCACTTTCAGCAAGGAAACAACTGACATGTCACACAGGTTTTTTGCAATGCTTATGATAACAATAATGGTTTTATTCTGCAATATAATTATAACAACAAAATACCACAAACCACTGTTCATGCTTATAACACTTTATGCAATTATAATACTTATACAATTATCCTATTCCTATCTCATCTCTATGCAGTTTTCAGTTACAGTTCAGCAATGAAAATTATAACTAAGTTGCCTGCGCAACCACCGATAACAATCTTATGTTATACTACTACTCAAACAATTCTAGCTAGTTTTAAACCGTGATCATCTGTTGCATCATCCTATCCTGGGGCGCGGTTGGAGAAGACATCTGGGCAATCTTGGAACAGGAGAAAAAAAAAGCTGATCAACGGGAACAACACTGAAGATGCGTCCATCGACAGATCACAAGTCTCCTGATCAGATGGCCCAAAGGTACCTCTCTTTATACTGTTCACTTATGTAACAGTTCTGGCGCAAATCCACAGACCCCGGGCCGCTTCCTGCAAGGTTGGCTGTGATCCAAAGCATCTGGCCAGTCTGCTTTAGCCTCACCCAAGCTTATCAGGGGCATACCAAGGTACTTTCCATCACTTGTTCCTAAACTCAATGCCGTCATCTTTGATATTTTCTGCTTAACATTATACATCTGATTATGTGTTCTTATGCAGTTACTTCTGTCAAATACATCAATAATGGTTTTAACAATCTTTACATAGATATAATTAATAATAGAAACACCATAATGGCTTTATTACTTAGCCTACTGCAATTAATAATAATAATTAATCCTTTAACATATAGCTAGCATTAACCCCTCTACTAATGTGTTATAATGGTTCTTTTAGTGTCAGTGAGTGACCCCTGCCAAAGTTACACCCTCGTTCTGTCTGGGTTCTGACTTCTTATCATTAGTATCCATCGGTTGTTTACCACTGTAGCATGACTTAGTGAAATACAGTGTCATCTACTTTGAAATTAATAATGTACTTCACTCTGTTAAAGGCACACTCTCTTAAAGGCAAAGTCACACAAGTTAATGCAAGTGTCTTCTACTTTCACTCTCTTAAAGGCAAAGTCACACAAGTTGAAGCAAGTGTCATATGAGCAATCACCTCAACCACTTTCCTTACAGCTGTTTTTGACGTGCACCTGCGCCTATGTAAGTACCTCTCACTTTATGGACTTTTCCCATGTATAGGTGTTACTGTGTGTGTTCCTGGGTGTTTATATTTCTAACCTGAACTGCTTTTTACCTTATCGTTACTGAACCCTGCCTGTCTCAAGACTACTCTATTGCTTAACCCCTGAACTGCTTATTGCTTTATCATTACTGAACCCTGCCTGTCTCAAGACTACTCTATTGCTTAACCCCTGAACTGCTTATTGCCTTATCGTTACTGAACCCTGCCTGTCTCAAGACTACTCTATTGCTTAACCCCTGAACTGCTTATTGCCTTATCGTTACTGAACCCTGCCTGTCTCAAGACTACTCTATTGCTTAACCCCTGAACTGCTTATTGCCTTATTGTTACTGAACCCTGCCTGTCTCAAAACTACTCTATTGCTTAACCCCTGAACTGTTTATTGCCTTATCATTACTGAACCCTGCCTGTCTCAAGACTACTCTATTGCTTAACCCCTGAACTGCTTATTGCCTTATCGTTACTGAACCCTGCCTGTCTTAAGACTACTCTATTGCTTAACCCCTGAACTGCTTATTGCCTTATTGTTACTGAACCCTGCCTGTCTCAAGACTACTCTATTGCTTAACCCCTGAACTGCTTATTGCCTTATCGTTACTGAACCCTGCCTGTCTCAAGACTACTCTATTGCTTAACCCCTGAACTGCTTATTGCCTTATCGTTACTGAACCCTGCCTGTCTTAAGACTACTCTATTGCTTAACCCCTGAACTGTTTATTGCCTTATCATTACTGAACCCTGCCTGTCTCAAGACTACTCTATTGCTTAACCCCTGAACTGCTTATTGCCTTATTGTTACTGAACCCTGCCTGTCTCAAGACTACTCTATTGCTTAACCCCTGAACTGCTTATTGCCTTATCGTTACTGAACCCTGCCTGTCTCAAGACTACTCGATTGCTTAACCCCTGAACTGCTTATTGCCTTATCGTTACTGAACCCTGCCTGTCTCAAGACTACTCTATTGCTTAACCCCTGAACTGCTTATTGCCTTATCGTTACTCAACCCTGCCTGTCTTAAGACTACTCTATTGCTTAACCCCTGAACTGTTTATTGCCTTATTGTTACTGAACCCTGCCTGTCTCAAGACTACCCTATTGCTTAACCCTGAACTGTTTATTGCCTTATCGTTACTGAACATTGCCTGTCTCAAAACTACTCTATTGCTTAACTCCTGAACTGCTTATTGCCTTATTGTTACTGAACCCTGCCTGTCTCAAGACTACTCTATTACTTAACCCCTGAACTGTTTATTGCCTTATCGTTACTGATCCCTGCCTGTCTCAAGACTACTCTATTGCTTAACCCCTGAACTGCTTATTGCCTTATCATTACTGAACCCCGCCTGTCTCAAGACTACTTTATTGTTTAACCCCTGAACTGCTTATTGCCTTATTGTTACTGAACCCTGCCTGTCTCAAGACTACTCTATTGCTTAACCCCTGAACTGCTTATTGCCTTATTGTTACTGAACCCTGCCTGTCTTAAGACTACTCTATTGCTTAACCCCTGAACTGCTTATTGCCTTATTGTTACTGAACCCTGCCTGTCTCAAGACTACTCTATTGCTTAACCCCTGAACTGCTTATTGCCTTATCGTTACTGAACCCTGCCTGTCTCAAGACTACTCTATTGCTTAACCCCTGAACTGCTTATTGCCTTATCGTTACTGAACCCTGCCTGTCTTAAGACTACTCTATTGCTTAACCCCTGAACTGTTTATTGCCTTATCATTACTGAACCCTGCCTGTCTCAAGACTACTCTATTGCTTAACCCCTGAACTGCTTATTGCCTTATTGTTACTGAACCCTGCCTGTCTCAAGACTACTCTATTGCTTAACCCCTGAACTGCTTATTGCCTTATCGTTACTGAACCCTGCCTGTCTCAAGACTACTCGATTGCTTAACCCCTGAACTGCTTATTGCCTTATCGTTACTGAACCCTGCCTGTCTCAAGACTACTCTATTGTTTAACCCCTGAACTGCTTATTGCCTTATCGTTACTCAACCCTGCCTGTCTTAAGACTACTCTATTGCTTAACCCCTGAACTGTTTATTGCCTTATTGTTACTGAACCCTGCCTGTCTCAAGACTACCCTATTGCTTAACCCTGAACTGTTTATTGCCTTATCGTTACTGAACATTGCCTGTCTCAAAACTACTCTATTGCTTAACTCCTGAACTGCTTATTGCCTTATTGTTACTGAACCCTGCCTGTCTCAAGACTACTCTATTACTTAACCCCTGAACTGTTTATTGCCTTATCGTTACTGATCCCTGCCTGTCTCAAGACTACTCTATTGCTTAACCCCTGAACTGCTTATTGCCTTATCATTACTGAACCCCGCCTGTCTCAAGACTACTTTATTGTTTAACCCCTGAACTGCTTATTGCCTTATTGTTACTGAACCCTGCCTGTCTCAAGACTACTCTATTGCTTAACCCCTGAACTGCTTATTGCCTTATTGTTACTGAACCCTGCCTGTCTTAAGACTACTCTATTGCTTAACCCCTGAACTGCTTATTGCCTTATTGTTACTGAACCCTGCCTGTCTCAAGACTACTCGATTGCTTAACCCCTGAACTGCTTATTGCCTTATCGTTACTGAACCCTACCTGTCTCAAGACTACTTGATTGCTTAACCCCTGAACTGCTTATTGCTTTATCATTACTGAACCCTGCCTGTCTCAAGACTACTCTATTGCTTAACCCCTGAACTGCTTATTGCCTTATTGCTACTGAACCCTGCCTGTCTCAAGACTACTTTATTGCTTAACCCCTGAACTGTTTATTGCCTTATCATTACTGAACCCTGCCTGTCTCAAGACTACTCTATTGCTTAACCCCTGAACTGCTTTTTGCCTTATTGTTACTGAACCCTGCCTGTCTCAAGACTACTCTATTGCTTAACCCTGAACTGTTTATTGCCTTATTGTTACTGAACCCTGCCTGTCTCAAGACTACTCTATTGCTTAACCCTGAACTGTTTATTGCCTTATCGTTACTGAACCCTGCCTGTCTCAAAACTACTCTATTGCTTAACTCCTGAACTGCTTATTGCCTTATTGTTACTGAACCCTGCCTGTCTCAAGACTACTCTATTGCTTAACCCCTGAACTGTTTATTGCCTTGTCGTTACTGAACCCTGCCAGTCTCAAGACTACTCTATTGTTTAACCCCTGAACTGCTTATTGCCTTATCATTACTGAACCCTGCCTGTCTCAAGACTACTTTATTGTTTAACCCAGTGTTTTTCAACCAGTGTGCCGTGGCACACTAGTGTGCCATGAGAGATCCTCAGGTGTGCCACGGCAGACTGACAACAGTGTGACATATTTTTTAAACTTTGCTTGTTTTTTACTCCCAGTGCAGGGGTAGTTTGTAGGAGGCATGGCATAACAACACAATACATACAGTATGTGTGTGTTTGTGTGTATGTGTATATATATATATATGCTGTATTAGGCTACAATGTGTGATTTTTTTTAACATTTTGGGATGGTGGTGTGCCACAGGATTTTTTAATGTAAAAAAGTGTGCCACGGCAAAAAAAAAGGTTAAAAATCACTGGTTTAACCCCTGAACTGCTTATTGCCTTATTGTTACTGAACCCTGCCTGTCTCAAGACTACTCTATTGCTTAACCCCTGAACTGCTTATTGCCTTATTGTTACTGAACCCTGCCTGTCTTAAGACTACTCTATTGCTTAACCCCTGAACTGTTTATTGCCTTATCATTACTGAACCCTGCCTGTCTCAAGACTACTCGATTGCTTAACCCCTGAACTGCTTATTGCCTTATCGTTACTGAACCCTGCCTGTCTCAAGACTACTCGATTGCTTAACCACTGAACTGCTTATTGCTTTATCATTACTGAACCCTGCCTGTCTCAAGACTACTATATTACTTAACCCCTGAACTGCTTATTGCCTTATTGTTACTGAACCCTGCCTGTCTCAAGACTACTCTATTGCTTAACCCCTGTACTGTTTATTGCCTTATCGTTACTGAACCATGCCTGTCTCAAGACGACTCTATTGCTTAACCCCTGAACTGCTTATTGCCTTATCCTTACTGAACCCTGCCTGTCTCAAGACTACTCTATTGCTTAACCCCTGAACTGCTTATTGCCTTATTGTTACTGAACCCTGCCTGTCTCAAGACTACTCTATTGCTTAACCCCTGAACTGCTTATTGCCTTATTGTTACTGAACCCTGCCTGTCTCAAGACTACTCTATTGCTTAACCCCTGAAATGCTTTTTGCCTTATCGTTACTGAACCCTGACTGTCTCAAGACTACTCTATTGTTTAACCCCTGAACTGCTTATTGCCTTATTATTACTGAACCCTGCCTGTCTCAAGACTACTCTATTGCTTAACCCCTGAACTGCTTATTGCCTTATTGTTACTGAACCCTGCCTGTCTCAAGACTACTCTATTGCTTAACCCCTGAACTGCTTATTGCCTTATTGTTACTGAACCATGCCTGTCTCAAGACTACTCAATTGCTTAACCCCTGAACTGCTTATTGCCTTATTGTTACTGAACCCTGCCTGTCTCAAGACTACTCTATTGCTTAACCCCTGAACTCCTTTTTGCCTTATCGTTACTGAACCCTGCCTGTCTCAAGACTACTCTATTGCTTAACCCCTAAACTGCTTTTTGCCTTATCGTTTCTGAACCCTGTCTGTCTCAAGACTACTCTATTGCTTAACCCCTGAACTGCTTATTGCCTTATCGTTACTGAACCCTGCCTGTCTCAAGACTACTTTATTGCTTAACCCTAAACTGCTTTTTGCCTTATCGTTACTGAACCCTGCCTGTCTCAAGACTACTCAATTGCTTAACCCCTGAACTGCTTATTGACTTATCGTTACTGAACCCTGCCTGTCTCAAGACTACTCTATTGCTTAACCCCTGAAATGCTTTTTGCCTTATCGTTACTGAACCCTGCCTGTCTCAAGACTACTCTATTGCTTAACCCCTGAACCGCTTATTGCCTTATCGTTACTAAACCCTGCCTGTCTCAAGACTACTCTATTGCTTAACCCCTGAACTGCTTATTGCCTTATTGTTACTGAACCCTGCCTGTCTCAAGACTACTCTATTGCTTAACCCCTGAACTGCTTATTGCCTTATCGTTACTGAACCCTGCCTGTCTCAAGACTACTCTATTGCTTCACCCCTGAACTGCTTATTGCCTTATTGTTACTGAACCCTGCCTGTCTCAAGACTACTTTATTGCTTAACCCCTGAACTGCTTATTGCCTTATCGTTACTGAACCCTGCCTGTCTCAAGACTACTCTATTGCTTAACCCCTGAACTGCTTATTGCCTTATCGTTACTGAACCCTGCCTGTCTCAAGACTACTCTATTGCTTAACCCCTGAACTGCTTATTGCCTTATTGCTACTGAACCCTGCCTGTCTCAAGACTACTTTATTGCTTAACCCCTGAACTGCTTATTGCCTTATCTTTACTGAACCCTGCCTGTCTCAAGACTACTCTATTGCTTAACCCCTGAACTGATTATTGCCTTATCGTTACTGAACCCTGCCTGTCTCAAGACTACTCTATTGCTTAACCCCTGAACTGCTTCTTGCCTTATCATTACTGAACCCTGCCTGTCTCAAGACTACTCTATTGCTTAACCCCTGAACTGCTTATTGCCTTATTGTTGCTAACCTCTGCCTGTTCCTGACCATTCTACTGGTTTACCCCTGATCTGCTGGATTGCCTTGTTGTTGCTGACCTCTGCCTGTCTCTGAGCATTCTACTACTTAACCTCTTAACTGCTGCATTGCCTTATTATTGCTGACCTCTGTCTGTCTCTGACCATTCTACTGGTTAACCCCTGAACTGCTGGATTGCACTCTTCTAATTAACCGTGTTCTGTTGATACCTGGATATCCTACTTGTTGCCGGACTCTGCTTGTCTCTGACCATTCTCTGCCTTACCCTTATTGCCGTGAAAGACTACCGTGTTTACTGTGAGTACTGCTTACCTTATTTCTTAAACTCACTTTGTTCTGGGATATTTCCTTATCCTTCCACTTGACCCCGGGATAAGAAGACTGCTGGCCACGTTTGGTCTGATAGGGAAATATCCCACGAGCATTACAAGAATAAAATAGGTACTTGAAAACTGACTGTTAGCAGGATCAGGAATACTGACCGATACTTAACCCCTTAACCCAATACGACATATATATATACGTTGTGCGGTACTTTGGCTATCGTACCGCACCACGTATATATACGTCGTTGCTTCAGGATGCTCTAGCACTCTTGGCTGTTAAGTTACAGCCGAAATCTGGAGCTCCTGAAGCTTCCGGCATCTCCCGCATATGGAGCCAGAGCGCGATCGGTGCTCCTCCTCCATTTGAGGGCAGATGCCTTATCGTTACAGACGGTGACACTGTGTGTGTCACCGTCTGTAACGATCATCTGCTGGTGTCGGTGGGAGGTGTGGACAAGAGGTGGGTGGTGGGTGGGTGGCTCAGAAGTTTAGGGGGAGGAAAGGGATGAGAGTGGGCGGACCCTACGCTACAGATTTTTTTGTAAGGGTTAGGGAGGGATGGGACAATTACACTACAGAAAATGTGTTTGGGGGCACGGGGGGGTTTCTAAATGGCGATCACGGGAAGGGGGGGAAGTTGTTGTACCACTACACTAAAATTTTTTGTTTTTTTAAATAAAATAAAAAAATTACAAAATGAAGGGTTGATAGGTACTGGCAGACAGCTGCCATTACCTAAGATAGCGGCAATAATTAGGGCAGGGTAGGTTTAGATAGCTGTTTAAGGAGGGATCAGGGAGGTATGAGGATTAGGGCAATCCTACACTGCATAAAAAAAAAATATATATTTTTATTTTTATTGGCAGACTGTCTGCCAGTTCTTAAGATGGGGTGACCTGTGTGTTTGTGTGTGTGTGTGTGTGGGGGGGGGGTAGGGTAGATAGATGTTTGGGAGGGATCAAGTAGGGATCAGGGGGTGGGGAGTGTCAGTTAGGAGGATAATCTCTACACTAAAGCTAACATTAACCTTTTGAGCTACCTAATTAACCCATTCACTACCGGGAATAATAGAAGTGTGATGCACCGTTGCAATTAGCAGCCTTCTAATTATCTAAAAGCAATGGCAAAGCCATGTATGTCTGCTATTTCTGAACAAAAGGGATCCCAGAAATGGTTTTAAAACCATTTGTGCCATGATTGCAAAAGCTGTTTGTAAATAATTTCAGTGAGAAACCCAAAGTTTGTGAAAAAAGTAAAAACATTTTTTATTTGATCGTATTTGGTGGTGAAATGGTGGCATGAAATATACCAAAATGGGCCTAGATCAATACCTTGGGTTGTCTACTTAAAAATATATATATAGTTTTGATAGGTAAATAAAAAAACAAGGCTATTTTTCTGTTAAAACAGAGTGATAGCAAAAATGCTGAAAATTCTACTGTATTTTGGGCAAGTTTTTTCTGAAAGGGCCGGTAGTGAAGGGGTTAAAGGAACAGTCTAGTCAAAATTAAACTTTCATGATTCAGATAGGGCATGCAATTTTAAACAACTTTACAATTTACTTTTATCATCAATTTTGCTCTGTTCTCTTGCGCCTAGATTTAGAGTTTTGTCGGTAGTTTTTTTCCAGTGCACCCTTCAAACAACGCTGGTATTTAGAGTTGTCTGAGTGGCTGCGTTAGGCTCAGAAAAGGGTGCGTTGAGCCTAATTTAGCTTCACTTCAACCCTCAATATCAGTGTTGCTTACGGTAGCGGTAAGCTGGAAAAACGTGCTCATGCACGATATCCCCATAGGAAACAATGGGGCAGTTTGGGCTGAAAAAAACCTAACACCTGCAAAAAAGCAGCGTTCAGCTCCTAACACAGCCCCATTGTTTCCCTAATTTTACACTTATTAACCCCTAATCTGCCGCCCCCGCTATTGCTGACACCTGCATTTATTATTAACCCCTAATCTGCCGCTCTGTACACCGCCGCAACCTACATTATCCCTATGAACCCCTAATCTGCTGCCCCCAACATCGCCGCCACCTATATTATATTTATTACCCCCTAATCTGCCCCGCTACCTTACCTACACTTATTAACCACTAATCTGCCGACCGGACCTCGCCGCCACTATAATAAATGTATTAACCCCTAAACCGCCGCACTCCCGCCTTGCAAACACTATAATAAATAGTATTAACCCCTAATCTTCCCTCCCTTACATCGCCGCCACCTACCTACAATTATTAACCCCTAATCTCCCACCCGCAACGTCGCCGCTACTATAAAAAAATTATTAACCCCTAAACCTAACTCTAACCCTAACCCTAACACCCCCCTAAGTTAAATATCATTTTAATTAAACGAAATAATATTCCTAAAATAAAATAAAATAATCCTATTTAAAACTAAATACTTACCTATCAAATAAACCCTAATATAGCTACAATATAACTAATAATTACATTGTAGCTATTTTAGGATTTATATTTATTTTACAGGCAACTTTGTATTTATTTTAACTAGGTACAATAGCTATTAAATAGTTAATAACTACGTAATAGCTACCTAGTTAAAATAACTACAAAATTACCTGTAAAACAAATCCTAACCTAAGTTACAAATACACCTAACACTACACTATCATTAAACTAATTAAATAAATTACCTACAATTAGCTAAACTAAAATACAATAAAATAAACTAATCTATAATACAAAAAAACAAAACACTAAATTACAAAAAAATAAAAAATAATTACAAGAAGTTTAAACTAATTACACCTAATCTAAGCCCCCTAATAAAATAAAAAATCCCCCCAAAATAAAAAAAAATGCCCTACCCTATTCTACAAAAGTAATCAGCTCTTTTACCAGCCCTTAAAAGGGCTTTTTGCTGGCTTTTTGCGGGGCATTGCCCCAAAGTAATTAGCTCTTTTACCTGAAAATAAAAATACAAAACCCGCCAACATTACAACCCACCACCCACATACCCCTACTCTAACCCACCCAAACCCATCTTAAAAAAACCTATCGCTAACCCCCTGAAGATCATCCTACCTTGAGTCGTCTTCACCCAGCCCAGCCGAAATCTTCATCCAAGGTGCGCAGAGGAGGTCCTTCATCCGGTAGAAGTCTTCATCTAAGCGGGGCAAGAAGAGGTCCTCCATCCGGTAGAAGTGTTCATCCAGGCGGCGTCTTCAATCTTCATCCATCCGGAGCGGAGCCATCTTCAACGGAGCCGACACAGAGCCATCCTCTTCAACCGACGACTTCCCGACGAATGAAGGTACCTTTAAGGGAAGTCATCCAAGATGGCGTCCCTTCAATTCCGATTCTATCAGCCAATAGGAATTAAGGTAGAAAAAATCTAATTGGCTGATGCAATCAGCCAATCAGATTGAAGTTCAATCCAATTGGCTCATCCAATCAGTCAATCGTATTGAGCTCGCATTTTATTGGCTGTTCCGATCAGAAAATAGAATGCAAGCTCAATACGATTGGCTGATTGGATCAGCCAATTGGATTGAACTTCAATCTGATTGCTTATAGAATCCTATCAGCCAATCGGAATTGAAGGGACGCCATCTTGGATGACGTCCCTTAAAGGAACCTTCATTCATCGGGAAGTCGTCGGTTGAAGAGGATGGCTCTGCGTCGGCTCCGTTGAAGATGGCTCCGCTCCGCATGGATGAAGATTGAAGACGCCGCCTGGATGAACACTTCTACCAGATGGAGGACCTCTTCTTGCCCCGCTTGGATGAAGACTTCTACTGGATGAAGGACCTCCTCTTCACACCTTGGATGAAGAATTCTGCTCGGCTGGGTGAAGACGACTCAAGGTAGGATGATCTTCAGGGGGTTAGCGATAGGTTTTTTAAGGGGGTTTGGGTGGGTTAGAGTAGGGGTATGTGGGTGGTGGGTTGTAATGTTGGGGGGGTATTGTATTTTTATTTTCAGGTAAAAGACCTGATTACTTTGGGGCAATGCCCTGCAAAAAGCCCTTTTAAGGGCTGGTAAAAGAGCTGATAACTTTTTTAGTATAGAATAGGGTAGGGCATTTTTTTATTTTGGGGGGATTTTTTATTTTATTAGGGGGCTTAGATTAGGTGTAATTAGTTTAAACTTCTTGTAATTATTTTTTATTTTTTGTAATTTAGTGGGGTTTTTTGTATTATAGATTAGTTTATTTAATTGTATTTTAGTTTAGCTAATTGTAGGTAATTTATTTAATTAGTTTAATGATAGTGTAGTGTTAGGTGTATTTGTAACTTAGGTTAGGATTTGTTTTACAGGTAAGTTTGTAGTTATTTTAACTAGGTATCTATTAAATAGTTATTAACTATTTAATAGCTATTGTACCTAGTTAAAATAAATACAAGTTGCCTGTAAAATAAATATAAATCCTAAAATAGCTACAATGTAATTATTAGTTATATTGTAGCTATAATAGGGTTTATTTTATGGGTAAGTATTTAGTTTTAAATAGGAATAATTTATTTAATTTTAGGAATAATATTTAGTTTAATTTAAATTATATTTATGTTAGGGGGGTGTTATGGTTAGAATTAGGTTTAGGGGTTAATAACTTTATTATAGTAGCAGCGACATTGCGGTGCGGGCGGGTTATTAGGGGTTAATAATTGTAGGTAGGTGGCGGCGATGTTAGGGAGGGCAGATTAGGGGTTAATACTATTTATTATAGTGTTTGCAAGGCGGGAGTGCAGCGCTTTAGGGGTTAATACATTTATTATAGTGGCGGCGAGGTCCGGTCAGCAGATTAGGGATTAATAAGTGTAGTTAGGTAGCAGCGACGTTGGGGGGGGCAGATTACGGGTTAATAAATATAATATAGGGGTCGGCGAAGTTAGGGGCAGCAGATTAGGGGTTCATAGGTATAATGTAGGTGGCGGCGGTGACCGGTCGTCAGATTAGGGGTTACATTTTTTTATTATAGTGGCGGCGATGTGGGGGGGCCTCAGTTTAGGAGTACATAGGTAGTTTATGGGTGTTAGTGTACTTTGTAGCACAGTAGTTAAGAGCTCTTAACTACTGACTTTTTTTGTCTGTAGGAGTCTTGTCAGTAGAAGCTCTACCGCTCACTTCTCCCAATACTCCAAATACCAGCGTTAGGCAAATCCCATTGAAAAGATAGGATACGTAATTGGCGTAAGGGGATCTGCGGTAGCCTGGACCCCTTAACGCTGCTTTTGACGGCTAACGCCAAACTCTAAATCTAAGCATTGGTATTCTTTGTTGAAAGCTAAACCTAGGTAGGCTCATATGCTAATTTCTAAGCCATTGAAGGCCGCCGGTTATCTCAGTGCATTTTCACAGCTTTTCAAAGTTAGACAGCGGTAGTTCTTGTGTGTCATATATATATAACACAGTTATTCATGATTTATTTATGAGTCAGCGTTGATTGGCTAAAAAGCAAGTCTGTCAAAAGAACTGAAGGGGGTAAGGTAATCACAGAGGTAAAAATATTATTAATAATAACCGTGTTTGTTAAACAAAACTGGGGAAGGGGTAATAAAGGGATTATCTATCTTTTTTAAAAGTAACATTTCTGGAGTAGACCGTCCCTGTAAATATGCAGGCTTCACTCTAGCATCTCTGGTGAATGCACATTGCAGATCTAATTTTCCTATGCATAATTGAACATTTCATGGAAGATACAATTTTCGGTATAATGCCCATTTAAAAAATTGACAACGGTTTTGGAAACGCAGTCCATTAAAATAAACTTCATATGGAAATAATATGTTCTAGGAAATGTATAGACAAGTATAAATAATTCTGATGATTGTAAATGCTTGCGCTAAAAACTTGTAGTGGTATAATGAGGTCAATCAATAACATTCTGTACGCTGTGCATCGGTGCGTGCATGTCGGTATTGCTGAGGTGTATCTATAGGGTATCAAAAATGAAACAGAGCATTAAGTAAAATTCAATTAGCTTGTTTAATAACTATCGTAATGATCAAAATAGTAAGATGATATTGCATATTTCTAAACTACATTTTTGTCTATTTGGAAAGCCACAAGGAGGGCGAATCTGGTATTCTATGGCCGTTATATAGATGATTTAATTTTCATTTGGAAAGGTTCTGCAGATGCAGCTACCATGTTCATCAACAGCATAAATACAAACACTGCGGATCTATCTTTTACGCAAAACTTGAAGCCTAAGAAAATCTGAGATTTTGATAACAAGATTTAACTAAAAAGGATATGCTTATCAACTCATTAACAACAGCTATTTTAGAGCTAGAAACGTGAATAGGGCCAATATCTTAGCACCACCATCTACAGGTGAAAATGTATCTAATAGTGAAAATAAAAATCCCCCAGCGTCCATTACACAATTTCATTCTGAACATAAGAATATTAGACAAATTTTAAACAATTACAAGATCCTTATCTTAAAAACACCTTGGAAAAAAATCCCAGATTGGTATTCCGGAGAGCACCGACTCTTAAGCAGAAGCTTGCCTCTAGCAAGGTATTAATATCAAAAAAGACAAAAATACACAACAAAAATCTCCCCACTTTAAATAAAGGTAAAATAGCAGATGTTATATGTGCAAATATATAACGCATGGAAGTCAGTGAGATGTCACACGTGAAACCACAGCCATAAAGAACCACATTAATTGTGACAGTGATTTTGCTATTTATGTCTTGACCTGCAGGTGTGGCCTGCAATATTTAGGCTGTACCTGTAGGACAATCCGCACAAGATGGAGCCAACACTGGAGGAATATTAAACAACGCTCCATGAAGCACAGTGTCTCGAGACACAGTACGAAACAACATAATGGTTGTCATCATAGCTTTTCTATGACCCCCCTGGAAAACATGGCTAGTGCTGTGGGCTACAACAGATTTACCCGTTTGCGCCATAGGGAAACATATTGGATATTTCAATTCCAATCTTTGTTCCCCTCTGGCCTAAACAAGGCATTAGTTCTGGCAGCTTTTTGATTAGTTATTTTTAGTTTACTCTAAATTCACAATTTTCTTTATGACCAACATTATATTGAACTATGAAGATTATAAGAGCTTGCCATATACAAATTGATCTGTCTAAATGTTTTTTTATCATTCCTTTTTAATACATGTGTTCGGCACTAGATCAAAATAAGTTAATTACATCAACTATAGTAGTTTATATCAAAATGAAAAACAGGAATCACTGTGTTAAGAGATGTTTCACAAATAGAGAAAATGCTAATCACCTAGATTACGAATTTTGAGCGCTATAGGGAAAGTAAAGAACGCAACAAAAGTGTCGTTATTTAACCCCCTATAGCGCTGCCATTATAAGTTTTAAAAAACCCGGCTTGTGCGGGCGATATGGCTGCGTTAAGCTCCATACCACACACAAAAGCAGCAGTGTTTTGATGTGCTCGTGCACGCTTTCCTCATAGACATCAATGGGGAGAGCCGGCAAAAAAAAGTTTAAACCTAACACTCTAACATAAAGCTTACATCTAAACACCCCTAATCTGCTGCCCCCGACATCGCAGACATCTGCCTACAGTTACTAACCCCTAATCTGCCACTCCCGATATCGCCAATGCCTAAATAAAATTATTAACCCCTAATCTGCCACTCCCGATATCTCCGCCACTATACTAAAGTTATTAACCCCTAAACCGCCAGCCCCCCACATTGCAACAACCCAAATAAAACTATTAACCCCTAACCCTAACGTAACCCTAACCCTAACGTAAACCTAACACCCCCTAACTTTAACGTACTTAAACTAGATCTAAATTAACCTTACACTTATTAACTAAATAAACCTATTAACCCCTAAACCACCAGCCCCCCACATCGCAACAACCTAAATTAAAATATTAACCCCTAACCCTAAACCTAACCCTAACACCCCCTAACTTTAAAATAATTAAAATAGATCTAAATTAAATTTACAATTATTAACTAAATAATACCTAATTAAAACTAAATACTTACCTGTGAAATAAAACCTAAGTTAGCTACAATATAACAAATACTTATATTGTAGCTAGCTTAGGTTTTATTTTTATTTCACAGGTAAGTTTGTATTTATTTTAACTAGGTAGACTAGTTAGTAAATAGTTATTAACTAGTTACTAACTACCTAATTAAAATAAATACAAACTTACCTGTGAAATAAAACCTAACCTGCCTTACACTAAAACCTACGTTTACAAAAATAAAAAAAAAACTACCATCACAAAAAAAACAAAAACGAAATTATCCAAAACAATAAAGATTATTACTATTCTAATACCCTTAAAAAAAAACACCCCAAAATAAAAAAGCCTAATTGAGAATAAACTACCAAGGGCCCTTAAAAGGGCCTTTTGTAGGGCATTGCCTTGAGATAAACAGCTCTTTTGCTCCAAAAAATACAAGCACCCCTTAACACTATACAAACCCCCACCCCCAAACTACCCAGGACCCTTAAAAGGGCCTTTTGGGGGGGGGGGCTTAAAAAGAACTTTATAGAGCATTGCCCTGAGATAAACAGCTCTTTTGCTACAAAAATACACCCCCTAAAAATAATATACATTACACAAAATAAAAAACGAAATGATCAAATATAAAAAAGAATTACATCTAATCTAACAGCCCTATCAAAATAAAAAAGCCCACCCAAAAAAAAAAAAAAAAAACTAGCCTACACTAAACTACCAATGACCCTTAAAGGGGCCTTTTGAGGGGCATTGCCTCAAAGATATCAGTTCTTTTAACTGTAAAAAAAACACAGACCCCCCCAACAGCAAAACCCACCACCCAACCAACCCCCCAAAATAAAAAAACCTAAGCTACCCATTGCCCTGAAAAGGGCATTTGTATGGGCATTGTCCTTAAAAGGGCATTTAGCTCTTTTACTGCCCAGACCCTAAACTATAATTTAAAACCCACCCAATAAATCCTTAAAAAAGGGCCTCTTCAATCTTCATCCCAGCGGCAACGTCCTGATCCAAGCGGCGAGAAGTCTTCATCCAGACGGCCTCTTCAATCTTCATCCAGGCGGCATCTTCTATCTTGATCCCAGAGGCGCGGAGCGGATCAATCCTGACGACATCCGGCGTGCCTCTTCATACTGTCGCCACCGTACACTGATGGCGTCCCTTGCATTCCTATTGGCTGAAAATTTTGAATCAGCCTATAGGAATTAAAGCTGCTAAAATACTATTGGCTGTTCAAATCAGCCAATAGGATTTAAGCAGCTCTAATTCTATTGGATGATGAATCAGCCAGTAGAATGAGAGCTGCTTAAATCCTATTGGCTGATTTGAACTGACAAGACTTGTAATGGCTGCGTTAGGGAAAATGATGTGTTATGGGCCACAATGTTGCTATTTGACTCGTAACGCAAAACTCATAATCTAGGTGAATGTTAATTATCCAAGAAAATTGTTATTCACAGATTGTAGGATGCAGTGAGCTTTTTTTCTATGATATAAGGTGACACATGAGGATATTAAGGATGATAGCATTTACACTTAGTGTATACTTTTTATTAGTAGACATGATAGGAATTTATTTATTTTTGATACCAGTATACACATAGTTTACCTTGACACATGGACACATTTAGTTATTTACGCAGACATCAACACTAGAACACCAAGTACACTATTGTAATTGTTTATATATTATATATATATTATTATATTACAATTTATTTGCTGTTTAATATATTTAAAAAAATCAATTTAATAACTTAACCAAGTACAGGCTAAAATTAAATTTATTTATCACACAACTCAATTTATGCATTTTCGTAGGGAGTGGAATTTATGGCTTTCATGTTATAGACATTGTCGGTAGTATAATGTGTCACTTATATCATTCATATATTATTAGATAGACGGTGGGTGGTTGTGTTTGCAATTGAACATTCAATATTGTGGGCACAGCCAATACACAGTAGCATAGCTATTGGCTAGTTGTGGTCAAATGTCTAAATGACGTCATATGTCTAAATGACGGCGGGCATACAGCCAGGAAACGGAGCAGTCCACGTCACTGATAGGGAGTGTTATTATTCAACTTCAACGTGGTTGACTACTTACGTTCACATGTCGCAGTGACGCTCCTCTAATCCGTGAGTTCCATTGGACATAGATTAGCACAAGGAATGATTGGCTTGTTAGTGACCATAACAACAAAGGATAGTCTAGTAACTAATTCACGCAAGCCTCGTACAGGATAATATCTGACTCAGGATTTTAATAATATTATATGTGAGGTTCTATGAATAAGATATGATGTTTAATGAGCAAGAATAATCTTTGTTTCATTTAGGGATAACGTGTTCAGTAGACATGCCCACAATGGGTGTCGTTTGTTAATCAAGTGTTAATTGGTTATCTAAGGGCTTAAATAGCAGGTTTGTTGTAAGGTGTGTTTGTGCCTGATGAAACGGCCTCTCTAGTGCCGAGAAACGCGTTGCATACTTAGGGACCACCTGGATATCCCCTTGTCCACTACTTGATGCTGTTGTTTTTCATTTATTATCTTTTTTAATAAACAAAGTTTTCATTTCCACTCAAGTCCAGTGGTAGCACCTTAAACTCTATTGTCCATTCGTGGATACATGTTCATATGTCCTGCGTATGAATCTATTTGCTGGGAGCACCTGGAGTGGGTGAGAGCCCCCACAAATATATCTGTTTGTGTTTTCTAGCATATAAGTGCGCTTATTTGAAATGTGAGTACCCATTTGGCAACTCTATCATCTATATCTCACTAGTTTGGTTGATCTGCACATGCGGCGCTCTGTTGCTTTCTCCATTCTTTCAGAGCTATACCTGACTGGGAGCACCTGGAGTGGGTGAGCTAATACGCCTCGTTATATCAGTCTGCATCTACTTGCACATTAGGGGGCTCTAACTAAATGTGAGTACCCATTTGGCTCTGATACACAGTCTATCAACTTGTATTTGGTTGTTCTACACATGAGGCGCCCCTCTGTTTTATCTCTCATTTTGCATTTAAATACTACAGTAAAGTATATACAATTCAACTGTAGGAATACGAGATGATAGAAATCTCTATAAATTCTTCTTTAGTTTGCAGCAGGACTATCATGTGTGCGGTTATTAGCAAAGCTTTGAAGTTGGCACATTGGCTGTTGGCCAGTTGAATCAAGCTGATCAGAACCCAAAACCCCATGAAGCAATAATGTAATGTTATTTTTTCTCTTGCAGTCAGTTACTTATAATGTTGTTACTAGAATGTCTAAAAGAAAATCTCCAGATGAGCTACTTTTGTAGGTCCTTAAAGACAGATTTGGTTGAAAATGAATGTAGTTAGTAGAGCAGTTTTCTCAATAGCCAATAAACGGCCCATTCCAATAGCAGTACAAAACAATTGTAGCTATGGTTGGGTGATTTTTGGCATCATTCACAGCCATTATAGCTCATCAGTGGCGCCACTGTTTAAATGAGTAAAACCACCCAAGTGATGTATACGGTATAAGGAAGTGTTGCACTAGGTTAGTGCCTAACCGCACGCATCAGATTGTGGTGGAGCACCGCTGGATTAACATCTTCACTGTGTTAGTTTTGAATAAAGTACAGAATTTGTTACAAGTGATAGAGATAATGGGGCCTATTTAACAAAGGTCTGTCGGACATGATCCGACAGTGCGGATAAGGTCTGACAGACCTCGCTGAATGCGGAGAGCAATACGCTCTCTGCATTCAGCTTTTTACCAGCAGCTCTTGTGAACTGCTGGTGCAACGCCTCCCCCTGCAGCAGGGGGTATCAATCAAACCGATCGTATTCGACCGGGTTAAATTGCGGTCTGTTCACCTCCTCAGAGCAGATGGGCAGGTTATAGAGCAGCATATGCTTTACACGTGCAATCATTTACATAAAACATTTTGCAAGCATCAGTTGTAATTATAGTTTCTCCCCTCTGATGTGTGAGATATCGTATTGGTACCTCATGAGACTACATATGTTATTGGATAGAACAACACCCAAAGTGTGTATCCTGTGTGTGGTGTGTGTAGTGTGTATGTGTGTGTATGTGTAATGTGTAGCATGTATAGTGTTTAGTGTGTGTAGTGTGTAGTGTTTGTGTGTGTGTGGTGTGTGTAGTGTGTATGTGTGTGTATGTGTAATGTGTAGCATGTATAGTGTTTAGTGTGTGTAGTGTGTGTGTGTGGTGTGTGTAGTGTGTATCTGTGTGTATGTGTAATGTGTAGCATGTGTAGTATTTAGTGTGTGTAGTGTGTAGTGTGTGTGTGTGGTGTGTGTAGTGTGTATCTGTGTGTATGTGTAATGTGTAGCATGTGTAGTATTTAGTGTGTGTAGTGTGTAGTGTGTGTGTGTGGTGTGTGTAGTGTGTATGTGTGTGTATGTGTAATGTGTAGCATGTATAGTGTTTAGTGTGTGTAGTGTGTAGTGTGTGTGTGTGGTGTGTGTAGTGTGTATCTGTGTGTATGTGTAATGTGTAGCATGTGTAGTGTTTAGTGTGTGTAGTGTGTAGTGTTTGTGTGTGTGTGTGGTGTGTGTAGTGTGTATGTGTGTGTGTATGTGTAATGTGTAGCATGTATAGTGTTTAGTGTGTGTAGTGTGTAGTGTTTGTGTGTGTGTGTGGTGTGTGTAGTGTGTATGTATGTGTAATGTGTAGCATGTGTAGTGTTTAGTGTGTGTAGTGTTTGTGTGTGTGTGTGTGTGTGGTGTGTGTAGTGTGTATGTGTGTGTATGTGTAATGTGTAGCATGTATAGTGTTTAGTGTGTGTAGTGTGTAGTGTTTGTGTGTGTGTGTGGTGTGTGTAGTGTGTATGTGTGTGTATGTGTAATGTGTAGCATGTATAGTGTTTAGTGTGTGTAGTGTGTAGTGTGTGTGTGTGGTGTGTGTAGTGTGTATCTGTGTGTATGTGTAATGTGTAGCATGTGTAGTGTTTAGTGTGTGTAGTGTGTAGTGTGTGTGTGTGTGTGGTGTGTGTAGTGTGTATGTGTGTGTATGTGTAATGTGTAGCATGTATAGTGTTTAGTGTGTGTAGTGTGTAGTGTTTGTGTGTGTGTGTGTGTGGTGTGTGTAGTGTGTATCTGTGTGTATGTGTAATGTGTAGCATGTGTAGTGTTTAGTGTGTGTAGTGTTTGTATGTAGTGTTTGTGTGTGTGTAGCGTGTGTAGAGTGTATGTGTAGTGTTTGTGTGTGTAGTGTGTGTAGTGTGTATGTTTAGTGTGTGTGTGTGTAGCGTGAAGTGTGTATGTTTACTGTTTGTGTGTGTGTAGCATGTGTAGTGTTTGTTTGTGTGTGTAGCATGTATGTGTAGTGTTTGTGTGTGTACCATGTAGTGTGTATGTTTAGTGTTTGTGTGTGTGTACCATGTAGTGTATATATTTAGTGTTTGTGTGTGTAGCTTGTGCAGTGTGTATGTGTAGTGTTTGTGTGTGTAGTGTGTATGTGTAGTGTTTGTGTGTAGCTTGTGTAGTGTGTATGTGTAGTGTTTGTGTGTGTTTTATCGTGTGTAGTGTGTATGTTTAGTGTTTGTGTGTGTGTGTAGCGTGTCTAGTGTGTATGTTTAGTGTTCTTGTGTGTGTAGTGTTTGCGTGTGTGTAGTGTGTGTAGTGTGTATGTTTAATGTGTGTGTGTAGCGTGTGTAGTGTGTATGTGTAGTGTTTGCGTGTGTGTAGTGTGTGTAGTGTGTATGTTTAGTGTGTGTGTGTGTAGTGTGTGTAGTGTGTATGTTTAGTGTGTGTGTGTGTGTGTGTGTAGCATGTGTAGTGTGTATGTGTAGTGTTTGTGTGTGTGTAGCTTGTGTAGTGTGTATGTGTAGTGTTTGTGTGTGTGTAGTGTGTATGTGTAGTGTTTGTGTGTGTGTGTAGCGTGTGTAGTGCTTATATTTAGTGTTTGTGTGTGTGTGTGTGTGTGTAGTGTGTGTAGTGTGTATGTTTAGTGTTTGTGTGTAGTGTGTGTAGTGTGTATGTTTAGTGTGTGTGTGTGTGTTATAGCTTTTGTAGTGTGTATGTGTAGTGTTTGTGTGTGTAGCGTGTGTAGTGTCTATGTGTAGTGTTTGTGTGTGTGTGTGTAGCGTGTGTAGTGTGTATGTGTAGTGTTTGTGTGTGTGTAGCATGTGTAGTGTGTATGTGTAGTGTTTGCGTGTGTTTGTGTGTAGTGTGTATGTGTAGTGTTTGTGTGTGTGTAGTGTGTGTAGTGTGTATGTTTAGTGTGTGTGTGTGTGTGTAGCTTGTGTAGTGTGTATGTGTAGTGTTTGTGTGTGTGTAGCGTGTGTAGTGTGTATGTGTAGTGTTTGTGTGTGTAGTGTGTGTAGTGTGTATGTGTAGTGTTTGTGTGTGTGTAGCGTGTGTAGTGTGTATGTGTAGTGTTTGCGTGTGTGTAGTGTGTGTAGTGTGTATGTGTAGTGTTTGTGTGTGTGTAGTGTGTGTAGTGTGTATGTGTAGTGTTTGCGTGTGTGTAGTGTGTTTGTGTGTGTGTAGTGTGTAGTGTTTGTGTGTGTGTAGTGTGTGTAGTGTGTATGTGTAGTGTTTGTGTGTGTGTGTAGCGTGTGTAGTGTGTATGTGTAGTGTTTGTGTGTGTGTGTAGTGTGTATTTGTAGTGTTTGTGTGTGTGTAGCGTGTGTAGTGTGTATGTTTAGTGTGTGTGTGTGTGTGTGTGTGTAGCTTGTGTAGTGTGTATGTGTAGTGTTTGTGTGTGTGTAGCGTGTGTAGTGTGTATGTGTAGCGTGTGTAGTGTGTATGTTTAGTGTGTGTGTGTGTGTGTAGCTTGTGTAGTGTGTATGTGTAGTGTTTGCGTGTGTGTAGCGTGAGTAGTGTGTATGTGTAGTGTTTGTGTGTGTGTGTAGTGTGTGTAGTGTGTATGTGTAGTGTTTGTGTGTGTGTAGTGTGTATGTGTAGTGTTTGCGTGTGTGTAGTGTGTGTAGTGTGTATGTGTAGTGTTTGTGTGTGTGTGTAGCATGTGTAGTGTGTATGTTTAGTGTGTGTGTGTGTGTATGTGTAGCTTGTGTAGTGTGTATGTGTAGTGTTTGTGTGTGTGTAGCGCGTGTAGTGTGTATGTGTAGTGTTTGTGTGTGTGTAGCTTGTGTAGTGTGTATGTGTAGTGTTTGTGTGTGTGTAGCGTGTGTAGTGTGTATGTGTAGTGTTTGTGTGTGTGTGTAGCGTGTGTAGTGTGTATGTGTAGTGTTTGTGTGTAGTGTGTGTAGTGTGTATGTGTAGTGTTTGCGTGTGTAGTGTGTGTAGTGTGTATGTGTAGTGTTTGTGTGTGTAGTGTGTTTAGTGTGTATGTTTAGTGTGTGTGTGTGTGTGTGTGTAGCTTGTGTAGTGTGTATGTGTAGTGTTTGCGTGTGTGTAGCGTGTGTAGTGTGTATGTGTAGTGTTTGTGTGTGTGTGTAGTGTGTGTAGTGTGTATGTTTAGTGTTTGTGTGTGTAGCGTGTGTAGTGTGTATGTGTAGTGTTTGTGTGTGTAGTGTGTTTAGTGTGTATGTTTAGTGTGTGTGTGTGTGTGTGTGTATGTGTGTGTGTAGCTTGTGTAGTGTGTATGTGTACTGTTTGCGTGTGTGTAGCGTGTGTAGTGTGTATGTGTAGTGTTTGTGTGTGTGTGTGTGTAGTGTGTGTAGTGTGTGTAGTGTGTATCTGTGTGTATGTGTAATGTGTAGCATGTGTAGTGTTTAGTGTGTGTAGTGTGTAGTGTTTGTGTGTGTGTGTGGTGTGTGTAGTGTGTATGTGTGTGTATGTGTAATGTGTAGCATGTATAGTGTTTAGTGTGTGTAGTGTGTAGTGTTTGTGTGTGTGTATGGTGTGTGTAGTGTGTATGTATGTGTAATGTGTAGCATGTGTAGTGTTTAGTGTGTGTAGTGTTTGTGTGTGTGTGTGTGTGTGTGTGTGGTGTGTGTAGTGTGTATGTGTGTGTATGTGTAATGTGTAGCATGTATAGTGTTTAGTGTGTGTAGTGTGTAGTGTTTGTGTGTGTGTGTGTGGTGTGTGTAGTGTGTATGTGTAATGTGTAGCATGTATAGTGTTTAGTGTGTGTAGTGTGTAGTGTTTGTGTGTGTGTGTGTGGTGTGTGTAGTGTGTATGTGTGTGTATGTGTAATGTGTAGCATGTATAGTGTTTAGTGTGTGTAGTGTGTAGTGTTTGTGTGTGTGTGTGGTGTGTGTAGTGTGTATGTGTGTATGTGTAATGTGTAGCATGTATAGTGTTTAGTGTGTGTAGTGTGTAGTGTGTGTGTGTGGTGTGTGTAGTGTGTATCTGTGTGTATGTGTAATGTGTAGCATGTGTAGTGTTTAGTGTGTGTAGTGTGTAGTGTGTGTGTGTGTGTGGTGTGTGTAGTGTGTATGTGTGTGTATGTGTAATGTGTAGCATGTATAGTGTTTAGTGTGTGTAGTGTGTAGTGTTTGTGTGTGTGTGTGTGTGGTGTGTGTGGTGTGTATCTGTGTGTATGTGTAATGTGTAGCATGTGTAGTGTTTAGTGTGTGTAGTGTTTGTGTGTAGTGTTTGTGTGTGTGTAGCGTGTGTAGAGTGTATGTGTAGTGTTTGTGTGTGTAGTGTGTGTAGTGTGTATGTTTAGTGTGTGTGTGTGTAGCGTGAAGTGTGTATGTTTACTGTTTGTGTGTGTGTAGCATGTGTAGTGTTTGTTTGTGTGTGTAGCATGTATGTGTAGTGTTTGTGTGTGTACCATGTAGTGTGTATGTTTAGTGTTTGTGTGTGTGTACCATGTAGTGTATATATTTAGTGTTTGTGTGTGTAGCTTGTGCAGTGTGTATGTGTAGTGTTTGTGTGTGTAGTGTGTATGTGTAGTGTTTGTGTGTAGCTTGTGTAGTGTGTATGTGTAGTGTTTGTGTGTGTTTTATCGTGTGTAGTGTGTATGTTTAGTGTTTGTGTGTGTATGTAGCGTGTCTAGTGTGTATGTTTAGTGTTCTTGTGTGTGTAGTGTTTGCGTGTGTGTAGTGTGTGTAGTGTGTATGTTTAATGTGTGTGTGTAGCGTGTGCAGTGTGTATGTGTAGTGTTTGCGTGTGTGTAGTGTGTGTAGTGTGTATGTTTAGTGTGTGTGTGTAGTGTGTGTAGTGTGTATGTTTAGTGTGTGTGTGTGTGTGTGTGTGTAGCATGTGTAGTGTGTATGTGTAGTGTTTGTGTGTGTGTAGCTTGTGTAGTGTGTATGTGTAGTGTTTGTGTGTGTGTAGTGTGTATGTGTAGTGTTTGTGTGTGTGTGTGTGTAGCGTGTGTAGTGCTTATGTTTAGTGTTTGTGTGTGTGTGTGTGTGTGTGTGTGTGTAGTGTGTGTAGTGTGTATGTTTAGTGTGTGTGTGTGTATAGCTTTTGTAGTGTGTATGTGTAGTGTTTGTGTGTGTAGCGTGTGTAGTGTCTATGTGTAGTGTTTGTGTGTGTGTGTGTAGCGTGTGTAGTGTGTATGTGTAGTGTTTGTGTGTGTGTAGCATGTGTAGTGTGTATGTGTAGTGTTTGCGTGTGTTTGTGTGTAGTGTGTATGTGTAGTGTTTGTGTGTGTGTAGTGTGTGTAGTGTGTATGTTTAGTGTGTGTGTGTGTGTGTAGCTTATGTAGTGTGTATGTGTAGTGTTTGTGTGTGTGTAGCGTGTGTAGTGTGTATGTGTAGTGTTTGCGTGTGTGTAGTGTGTGTAGTGTGTATGTGTAGTGTTTGTGTGTGTGTAGCGTGTGTAGTGTGTATGTGTAGTGTTTGCGTGTGTGTAGTGTGTGTAGTGTTACA